>NW_016161529.1:0-38703 GCF_001687245.7 Rhagoletis zephyria
CTTATTTACATCGAATATAACCCTTGATTGTTATTAATAATAAATATTTATATGTATAACCAAAGTGGCGAACGTCAGACGGCGCATAACTCAAGAATGGATGGTCCACTTTGAGCTTTTTTTTTATTGGGTTTGTCTGCCAAACCATAAATTCTTAGCGGTACCATTTAGAGTTAATGGATATGAAGAAGCTATTTGTTTGTGGAAGAATTATGGAATCTTGATTAAAAAAACGCCGGATTAAAACATTTGGAGCTTACGTTTCTTTCGCGGATACGGCTCGATTGCTTCGAATAAGGTAATTCGAATTCTATGATGTTGAACTTTTAGTGTTGCGGGGAGATTATGCCGTCGTCAGAATATTAAACATTTGCGATTCGTGCCGGACGACAGGAAGAATAAAAAGGAAACGCAGCTGCTGAACGACGGAGAGAGGGAACGTGATCTACAGCTGTCGTGTGTAACGATTGGCTCCATGGACGAGGTTTTCTAATATTATACTGCGTCAAAGTCTCAATCGGATACACCAGGATTGTGTTGTGTAGGTCAATAACTAAATATCTTCGTTGACTCATTTACCAGAACCATTGCGCGCTTTACTTTACAGCGACTTGGCAGAATCAATGGGTATCCACGAATGTCGACAAACACAACTATGCAGCATTTAAGGGAATTTCGTCTTTTTAGCCCACATTGAATTTCTGTAGGCCAACGATTCTCACCCATTTTGTCTTGTTGTCGCCAGCGAATGCAGAACAAACATTTCTTCAAATTTAAAAAGTAAAACTTTCACTACTAAAAATTTAAAAATGTTCTTAAAACTTGCAAAAAAAAATTGCTTTATTTTTAGGAGTAGGGTGGGTGGTGTCATTGATAAAATTAGACTGGGAGTCGGCAAACCAGATATCCTTGATATCTTTCCTATCGGGCGTCAACGTCTTAAAGGCCAATTGGAAAGAGCTGCAAGTGAAGGACAAGTGTCTGGAGTTGTTTTTCATTCCTCCACCTACTGGTGGACACTGGTAATAAACTTTTACAAGTTGTAATTGTTGAGGTTAAAATGGTTGCATGGAGTGGACCACTTTAAAACTGCATATTTCTCTCAGTTACATGTCACCTATGCTTACGGTTATTTTTCTCAGATTTCTTGATGATCTAAGAGAATTTCTGCGTAAAAAAAAACATTTTTTCAACGCTTGTGGTTAGGGCTCCAGATGAATTTTGACACAACTAAGAAAAATTTTGTTTGCAATATGATTTTTTATTTTGCAAATCTAATCACAACGTGTATGCGGGAAACAGCTACATAGTTATAAGCTATATTAAGTTTTATTTATATGTAGGATATGCGCGAGAAGAAACGTGAATAAACCGCTGTATATAATTTGTTGAAAGGAAAACACGTAATGTTTTATAAAAGCGCATTGTTTTACATTGTAAATTATAAAAATAGATATACGTACATGAATACTACATAAGCATATTTGAAAAACTGATACGACATTTGTATACCGTTATGCATGCGCATATGTAATATGTAAGTATATATGTATATGCATTAGCCGCCTTCATTGCTTCATGATTTTTTCTTTCTTTTCTGTCCCTTCTTTTTCTTGGGTGCCGGCGCACTTTGAATTACCTGAAAAAATATTTAGTTATCTACTGTGATTATAACAGGGATGTTAATCATTATGAGTAAAATAATTTAAATCAGAACTTAATCATTATTTTTAGGTTTTATTTTTCCACTTAAAAATAATGATTATTTATAAAATTGAAAAGGCTATGCAGACGCAACCTACTGAAATTTTAACCAGACAGGTTTGGTAATTATTCTTTTTATTAGAGTGTCGCTATCTACGAAAAGGATGCGTCAGAAATCACGTTGGTATAGCTTTTAAGTTTTTTGAATGATCATTATTCTTAAGTGAAAAAATAAAAACTCAAAAATACTTATTATCTTTGAGCTAATAAATAAAAACCATAAAATAATCATTATTTGTGATCGAAAAATTAAAAACCAAGTAATAATTTCCATTGAGCGAAAAAATAAAACTCAAATATTAAATATTTTTTCTAATCTTTATTGATTAAACTCAAAAAATAAAATCATTGTACAGCGTGGCGACGAATAACTGTTACCCCGGTTTTTTTGAGAAATAAAAGGGTGCTTTATAGATTTTGCGAAAAAAAGTATTTTATTGTTAATTTTCCAGAGATTTTTGGTTTTGGTTGTATTAATTATTTATTAAATTTTAATCCTTATTTACATTTGCTAGCAGTGTAAGCTTTGAGAGAAAAGTTCATTTGGAACTAAACGTTTGAAGTCTCAAAGTAGACCGTACGCATTAATATGTATCATATGAAGCAGACATACAGTCATTCAATAAAGTTTATGTACAGCGATTTTCGTTTGCAATAAGGGAAACTGTTTTTAATTATTTTATTTTTCGAAAATTTTTTATAAAAATATGTTTAACTCTACAACATAAACCCCAAAAATCAGAGCTCCAAACCTTGTGCAAAATTGAAGAAAATACTGCAAGTTTTCATTAAAATATTACACTCTTTTGAAAAGAGTTGAGTATGCAGTTTTTAGCCCATTGAATTTTAATATAACAAAGTGCAAGTCTGAGGTAGCTAGGACTTAGATACCAATGACTTTTGAGACATTTTTTTGTTGCCGCAAATCATTGGTAAGTCCTAGCTGTCTCAGACTTGCACTTTATTATATTAGAATTGAATGGGCTAAAAGTGTAACATTTTGATGGAAATTTGCAGAATTTTCTTTAATTTTGCAAAAGGTTTGCAGCTCGGATTTTTGGGGTCTTAGTCGTAGAATTAACCATATTCTTTAAAAAATTTGCGCAAACTAAAAGAATTAAAAAACAGTTGCCCGTATTGCAGAAAAATGGATGTACCTAAACTTTATTGATGGACTGTATGTACGCACAAAACAAATTGAAACACAAACAATTTATTTTGAATATTTTTTTTATTTTTGAAATCAAACAACCGTCAAAATTAACTCCAAGTGTCCAATGTGAACGATTGTATTTTACAAAAAGCTCAATTTGAACGTAAAATTATTCTTTTAAGAAAACAACTAGCCGCAAATGTTCGTTTAGTCAAATTCCGAAAAAAAAGTATTTTCGAATATCGCATTGCATGCATAGTGCGACTGCTTCTGTCATTACTTTTCGATATTGCGTTTGGGTTTAGCGGCAATAATTAGATAAATAATAGGCTCGTTGCTGCGTTGGTTAGCAGTTTTATGTAAATTTTGTTTTTAAAGATCTTTCGACAACACGAAAGGTGTGAAGGCCCCTAATGCTTTAAAATGTTTTTCGTTACCCTTCCATGGTACTGTTCTCTACCCCCATCTCACTTACCGGTTCCTCTAACGCTTTCGGCTTTAGAACTCGATCGATCTCCTCATGAAAACGTTCAATTTGTTCCGTCAAAAATTTTCTCTGATTGCGTATAGTCTCCATCGTAGTACGCATGTATTGGTTGCGATTCTCGTACTCATCATATGTCTTATTGTATTTGTTGGTCATTTCTAGCAAGCGAGTTTTATATTTCTGCAATAAATCATTCAATGTATAAGTACTTACATAAGACTTATGGCCTTATTCATAAAAAATAAAGTAGGTTTAAAAGCTTTATAGATTGACGTTTTCAAAAATTTTTTCAATTTGTAGACGCTTTTGAAGCTACATACTTTGTTTTTTATGAATAAGGCTATTAATCCTTATTTCTATTCCATATACATATCACAACAAGGTCTAATGTACATATGTTCATTAGGGTGGTAAAAAAAAAAGTTTAAAATGTTAAGTTCCCATCCTCTGGGATTTTACTAAATGGGAAATAAGAATAACCGTTTTTTTTTTTTGGGGGAAAACACTTTTTCGTAGAAATTGTATAGAATTCTTGAAAATAAATATTCTTCGATTGGAAAATTATGTTTCCCTTTAGGAGACTTCCAGAAATAAAATCTAATTCGTCAATGTTTTTGCAAAACCGCCTAAATCGCCATTGTGTCAAAAAAGAGTTTTGATAACCCTGAACTCCAGGCATCGAGATTTATGCATAAAAATCGTTAAATCGTTATTGAAACAACAGATTTGTAAAATAATAGCTAGAGAAAATACCGCCTATCAAGGCAACGCCTTCAAAGAATAAACCGTTTTTGCTCTCCTGTAAAATTTGAGTGCCCCCCCCCCCATATTGCAGTTTTTGAGGTTTTTGTACAACCTATAAAAAATAGTTGATACTAAGAAATGGTTAAGCAACTGGGTTTTGTTATTGGCGGTCTCCTAAAGAGAAACCAAATTTTCCGATCGAAAAAAACTGATTTTCAAGAATTCTATACCATTTCTGCGAAATGGAAACACTATACAAAATATTATTTTTTATCCATTTAGAAAAATTCTACGGTTTCTGATGAAGTTGCCACATTGAGTGCTTGCCTCAGTGTCCGAATAGTACGAGTTTAGGGAACACTGCGAGGTATAAGATTCCCTCCGCATTGCCCTCCGAACTTCTTCGATCTTATCTGTGTATTTTTTCAATTCCCGTTCAGCCTTCAATTCAGCTTGTGTCGCATTCATTTGATAGTAGTTTATTTCGTAGCGTATCTTAATCGGATCCAACACTAAAGAATTTTATATTTTGAATAGTATTTGGAATAGTAGGTACATTTCTATATCAGAACTAAACTAAATTGGGTTACTCACCATGAGCCTCCATTAGCTGTTTCTCAATCTCCGTCTGATATTCCTTATTTGCCTTTTCTTTATTTTTAGCAGTCCTATTCAGCAGCCAATCGCTGATCAGCTGTTGCAACTTCGCCTTATTTTCAGCCAACTCATCCTCAACGGTATTTTCTATAGTCAGCAGTTTCTGTATATCCCTGTAATAAATTTTCTTGTATTTTTATATTTACTCACAAACAGGTCCTGAGGGACAGAGAATGTGCCAACTCTGATAAGGAATGGGTAATACGAATGTACTTTTGATTTAAATATGTATACATACATATCATCCTAAGTATAGGATTTGGCAAATCTAAAAATTCTGTTGCGCTACGGAGTAATGAAAAAACTCCATACAAAATCAAGTCCTTTTGTTGCGAATTTCTTTTGAAGACTATAAATAATTTTATGTTGTAGTAGATAAAAAAATCCAGTAGTGATTTATCGGTAGACTTTTGTAAAATATTGGATTTGAGAAGTAAATGACTTCGTGCCTTTCTATATTAAGGTAAAACGATATGTATGTATAAACGAGTACTTACTTTAACATTTCATTCTCCATAAGCTTTCCTGCCTGTACGCTGGCGAACAGCGTCGTTATTATGCGTACACATTCTTCTATGTCCACCTGCAACTTTCGTACTTCCAAACAAACGTTCGACACTTTCTTCATTAGCACATCAATCCCGGCATTACTGTTAACTTTATTTCGCTGCTCGAATTCCCTAGCCGACCAGCTGAATACCTTGAATGGCAACGGTTCCTTGAGATGTCTAGTATTCTTACAGACAAAAGATCGATAAAGAAGTTCCATCTTGTGTAGTATATCAATTTCCAATTGTTTAATAGCCAAATCCCGTATATATTTAAAATCCTTTTCAGTGGTTGGCCTTAATTGGCCAACGGACCATTTGGTTACTTTCTTGCTCAAGGAAAGCGTGTCTTCTGAACTGGTCTCCTCAAAAACCTCTGCCATTTTCTGACCCTGTTCAAAGTCTTTGAGCAGCATCTCGTCGACAATTCGAGCTGATTTGGTTTCCATCCTCACATCTCGCAAGAATTTTACTTCACCCACCGATCCTATATTCATAATGGCGATATTGCTTTTTTACGAATCTCGTCGAAGTCAAATAAAGGACAAAGCAGACAAAATCAGAAAAAGGATATTATCTAAATAATTTCAGCGACGTTAANCCGAATCTCGTCGAAGTCAAATAAAGGACAAAACAGACAAAATCAGAAAAAGGATATTATCTAAATAATTTCAGCGACGTTAAACGAGTGTACACCCTTCGAAATGTCTTAAATGAAAACTTTGAAACAATTCATTCAAAAGTTCCTAAGTTGGGTTTAATTTCCGTTCAATTATTTCACAGTGCAATAGTCGGACACATGTACAAACTCGCTCGGATTTGCTTGAACGTGCTTCAAAGTGAAAGCTTGTTTATCGAATTTTCCTGCAAATAATCCATCTGCATATTTCGTAGGTACGAATCAAGGTTACTTATAGGAAAATATAAATAGAAAGCTACGAACCAGTGGTCATTTAAACCGTGTCTTTTATAGTCATTAGTTGACCATGCATTGGATGCAACCGCATGCCCGAGACCGATATTCGAGTATGAAAACACTTAAAATCCTGCTTGGAAGAGAAAAAAAACACCCGCCGCTATGCTTCAACTACATATCTTTTAGATGAGAAATCGTACTGAAATTGACAGAATTTTAAACCACCAGCGTAAGCTTTAGCATTACTCAAATGCTGAGGAAGGAAGGATGGCAGATTTAGATGATTTCGAAGTAAAGCATTTGGAGCAACGATATTTCGATACGTTATAACTGGTTGCAAACAAAAATGGCATCGTTTTATGATGTATTGTGGAACGATTTTCCGCCATCCCTTGTCAAATTAGGTTCGTTCGCTTCGTTTTATTTGGGTCACGGACTGAGTAGCCGTTTTCGGTAGCCCGCTCGCGAGCTAAAGTTTAAGGATACGTCTGTATTTAAAAAACCGCCGCTCGGAGTGTGCTTTCACTCTACGTGAAATGAAATGGAAGCTTAAAAAGCTGGAAGTTCCCAACTCTTACCTAAGCTAAAGCTTACCATTTCTGAGGCATGTTGTGCTTTTAAAGCTTTCTGCAATTTTTACCTATATCGCGTACATACAATAAATATTTACGTATGTAGATATGTCTGTATAACGGGGAATAACCCTTAACTAGCTTTCTATAGCTTTGATGTGGACACGCACAACTCTCAAGGCTCTCATTAAAGTACCGAGGCTAAGCCAGTGCCGATCAGAAAGACCATTTACTCTCACCGTATCCGTATCTTATCTAAATAAAGCTCTAAGTTCGGTGCAAAACGCACCAAGCTCTCTAAGATAAACCCATTCACGTATTCTACAAACAAATGCACACATACAGTTTAAAATTTATATTTTTGAATTTATTTCAAACACATTTCCCATTCTTTAATCATGTTGCCATACCCTTCTGCAATTCATTATTCTCATTTGTTCTTAATTAGACTGGGGATATTTTTCCGGAAGCTCAAGACGCTGGACCTGGACTTTTGTGAAAGGGAAACTTGCGAAGGCTGTCTTGGCACACGTTTCCCCTTCTTTACTTTATCGCTTTCAACATCCGCCAATATATCTCGAACTCTTACTTTCATATACTCCATTTCTGCTTCCATAAACTTCCGTTGTACCGCCATCTTATCGATATCACTTTTCAACTTTATATTTTTGTCGTTAATTTCGTTGAATTGACGATCATATTCGTCGCTCATTGTGGCAATTCGAATTTTGTATTCCTGCAAAAGCATTAAGTCATTGTGAATTAGGTGTGTGTGTTTTTTTTATTTAAGGAGATGGGTAAATTCCCTGCAGCAATTCGGACTGACCCTAGGTTCGCCCTCGGATTGTCCCTATTGTTACCAGTACTAGTCCCTCATAATGCCGCAGCCAATGGTTTTAACTGTCACTTTTAACATTGGCGTGTCATTGTAAAAAGACCGGTCCACTCAACAACTTACCATAAGATAGTCTTATTCTGGTTAATTGTACTTTATTATCTGGTTTTGAACTAGACAATTTTACTTTTCGTAAGAACACGATTTCTTTCTGCACTTCACAGATGTCTTTTTTTCTTTTTTTTTTAGCTCCTGGAAGCTAACAAATAGTACCAAGCATCTCTGCACTTTCAGCTACAGCCACAATATGTAAATATGTTTTCGTATCGAGCCCTAACCGTAAAAAAGTCGTAAGCGACATTTTTTCAAAAAATTTCTTTTTTATGCAGAAATGTTCCTAGCGCAACCAAATGCATTTCTGCATCAAAAATAAAATTTTGAAAAAAATTTCGCTTACGTCTTTTTGGCGGTTAGGGCTCGATATGTTCGGTTTGAATAAAGGCCTAATCAAACGATTGGTTTTTGCTATTTACAGGGTGGCGTTGTTTGGAAATATTTTTTTTTTTGGACTGAACTCGATTTTTTTAAAAATGTCTAGACAACACCACTCTGTGATTGACAAAATGTTTGTATGTAAAAAGCTGTGAGAGTCTCGCTTTTTGTCTATCTCTAGACCAGTTCATTAGGGACTGGTCGAAATCTAACATTTTCGATGCAAACAAATGTTCCATTCTAACCGGCCCTATTGCTGCATGGTTAGCTCCCTGCAGAAAAAACCCCGCACTTGTGAATCAAGTACCTAGTTCAGTAATAATTCTTGATCATCAAAAACGAACCAGTCGAATAGTAACTACATTACTAACAGTCCAAAAGCACAAAAATATGATACTTTCTCGAAAAAAAATTACACATACAGAGCGAGCTAGATCTCATTTTTCGAATTTAGAACTGGTTGGGAACAAGCGAAAAAGGCATCCAGCGGGGGGCAATCGACACTTCGAGTAGAATATCTCAATGTTAAGTTCGCCAGTGGCTATCATTGCAAAACAGAATAAACCCGACTTAGTCATGGCTTTAAATTTTCTAGAACTGAACCAGTTCGGCGCTAGTGCGTTTCCCTACAGGGCAGCATTAGCTCGATGATTGCGCCTAAAACTATGCTAGCAACATACGTCTATCGTTATATACATTGACTGCAACATCAACCGGAAGCAATTCATTTCTGTGCTGTATTTCGTTTTGGCTTTGCTCAATTCCAAACTCAGTTGCCTTTCCTTGCTGTCACAGAGATCCCTCCATTCTGCGACCCTTTCCTTCGAATATCTGAGCTGATAACGATTCTCGATGGGATATCGGACTGTTGAGTGAACAAAACAAACAAATTTGGAGTTAACACAAGCGCTCATTAAAATGCATACGAACCCCAGGATGCCATTGTTTCCAATTCCAGAAAGTTTTTGACAATATCGCGGCCCTGACTTCGACGTTTTAATGACATATTCGTAATCGTATTGATTATCTCACATAAATACGCCACGCCGTCCTTCAGTTCTTGCTGGATTGTATTGTGCATGTCAAGCAGTTTGTGAGCATCGCTAATTTTGAGTAAGAATAAACCATTTTATTAATTTTTAAGATATATACATATCTAGATATATACTGTAATGATCATAAGGCGTTCTCACTGAGAGCCCCACTGATCCTCATTCATGTCTGTTGACGAACTATACAAAATTACCGCACCTTTGACTAGACTTACTCTATCATCCGCACCGCATTCGCTACGTATTCCTTATTTTCCGAGTAAAAACTCAACAAAAGCGGCTTTATTAGTCGCGCCAGCTCTGAAATATCAACCTGCAACTTGAAGGCTTCCAAGTGTTTCTCGCTTAGAGATGCTTCAAATATATCCAGCCAAGCGATGCCCTTCAATTGCCGCCTGGCCAAGAATCGATCCTCTGTCCAACTGAATAGGTGAAAATGCTCCAAGTTTGTTGTTTTGATACTTTGATCGTGCATGCTGCTCTTGGTCAACTCATAGCGCACGTACAGGCAATTGTTTATATCGTTGCCTAATTTCTGTATCGCCAGCGCGCGTACTAGCTCGTAGTTTGGTCGCTGCTTATGACGCACCAGCTCCCAGAGCTTATCAGGTTCGCAGATTGAGGGAATGCTGACAAGCGATTGCGATTCTCTCACGAATTCCTGATGAAACTCGGTCCAGCGGGTAGTCTTTAGTACATCGAACTCAAAACTTTCTCTTTTCGTTTTCTCCTTCTCTGCTTCGATATGTTCTTTTAGTTCTGGATGTTTAATTAAAAATGTGCTCAATACGTCATCCTTTAAGCTATCCGGAAGACGTAAAAGAGATCCACCCATCACCGACATTATTTCTCTGTGATCGTCTTCGTCCATATCGAAACAGAATGCGTCAATAAAGTCGATTTCGTCACCGCCATAGTTGCTGTAGCGGAATTGAGTGAGGCTTTTTTTCAGTTCTATTTCTGCTGCCATTCTAGGATGAAATCACAGAGCCAAGCAATTGATAGCGTAGTACCTTCGCCGAATGGAAAGACCAAAACGCCAGCAAAAAAAAAAAATAAAAACTAATAATAAAAAATTTATATATATAAAAATATAAAAGAAAGTTTTACAAAACACGTGTGTCTTCTATAAAAAGTTGCTATGAAATGTAAAAAAATGAAGGAAAACATATGTATGTAAATAATCATTTGGAGAGATATAAACTAACAGCCATGCCTAATTAAAAGCGTTGAGCGGAGCACAGCGTTAACGCAGGTAGGTTTAACCTCTAAACAAAAGCACCCCGCCACGTCGAATGAGCACAAATTTGAGTGTGAGTGAAATACGAAAATGGTAATTTCATCGGCATCATAAGCCTGCAAAAACCTGTCCGGTTCCCAATCAGGCTCGGTTACCCGTAGGAGACCAGTAAGCCAAACATTATGAAATTTCCACTAATAATGAACTAGGCTAGAATTCTCACCTAGGTATGTAAGAATCAAAAATTTTGAACGCCCAAGTATTGTAGACATTTTATTTTATTATATATTGTTTATAAATGAATTATATTTTTATAAATCATATGTTTTCAGTCATATGTTTTTGAGAAAAATACACCGAAGTAATTTTAATATTTCAAAATTACATTTCTCGACTGAAAAATAAGATATTCGAGCTAACTGGACGGCACACAGTGTACTTAAAAAAAAAAATCATTTTTTGTACTTTTTATTATACTAATATTATAGATTTTGAGACGAGAAACACGATTCCACTGTTTAAAAAACGAAAAAAATGTCAACCCCTCAATTTAAAAATGCATTAAATACATATTGCATTTTTTTATGATTTGCATGCTGCTGTGCATCCTTCACACAATTATATCCCTCGAACAACAAGTCAGTTTTAGTGCTATTCAAGATCTTTAATTTAAGCCAAGGTAGAAGAGTGAGAGCTAAATTGTTACGATTCTGAAATTTCATTCGACATTTTACGCAATTTTTTCTCTAATTTCGGAGTAAAAACTAGCAATGCAGTTTCGAAGTTTGGCTTAAAATTGTTATAACTTGGCTCTTAGACGGTCTACCTTGGATCAAATTAAAGGTCTTGAAATGCAGTTATTGTCCGAGGCATATAAAATTCAGTGAAGGATGCACAGCTGCATGCAAATCATAAAAAATGCAATATACAAAACATTTTTCAAATTGAGAGGTTGACATTTTTTTCCAATTTCAATGCTGTAACAGAGGAAGAGGAAGGCCCCCTCTGCGTTGGAAAGACCAAGTGGAGAAAAGGACTTGGTTTCACTTGGCATTTCCAATTGGCCTCAGTTGGCACAGAAAAGAAACGACTGTCGTGCTGTTTTGGACT
Organism: Rhagoletis zephyria; assembly: GCF_001687245.7. Lineage (NCBI taxonomy): Eukaryota > Metazoa > Arthropoda > Insecta > Diptera > Tephritidae > Rhagoletis > Rhagoletis zephyria. Next base: position 11,571 of record NW_016161529.1, read on the forward strand.
CGACAAAAATCACTTAGGCGGTTACCGGGCCAATAAATAAGAAGAAGAAGAATGACCTCATACACGAGCCTAGCAGTTTGAATTTTGCGATAAAAATGCGAGTGCAAGTGAAAGAATGCCGTAAGTGAAACCCGATTCGTTTGCGAACGTTATACCGGGTTAAATCTCGTATGCGTTATCATTTGGGAGCATTTGGTGCGCTGCATATAAACTTCGTATTTTTTTATACTTGTATATACATAAGGGTGGTCCCATGTGAAAAAGTAAAGTGGGAATTGTTATGCTCTCACCCCCTAGGTTTGTTCTATACCGAAAAAAGTATACGCTTATTTTTTACTGAGAAATCAAAAAATATTTAGAGGTCACTCAAAGCGCTAAAAGTTTTCCATGTATTTTATATGGGGCAAAATAACTTTTAATAGAAATGGTATAGAATAGTCAAAAATCAATATTTTTCTACCAGAAAACTCTGTTTATCTGCAGGAGATTCCTAATAATAATACCCAATTGTTTATTTAACCATTTTTTCATCGCAACTATAATTTATAGGTCCGCAGAAAACCCCGAAAAATGCAATGGGGCGACCAATAAAAAATCGTTAGTATTTAAAAATGGTTAAATAAGCAATTGGGTATTATTATTGAAAGTCTCCTGGAGAGAACCAGAGCTTCCCGATCGGAAAATATTGATTTTCAAGAATTCTATACCATTTCTACTAAAAATTTTATTTTTCCCATATAAAAATACATGGAAAACTTTTGAGCGCTTGAGCGACCTCTAAATATTTTTTGATTTCAAAATAAAAATAGGGGTATATTTACTTTTTTCGATATAGAACAACCCTAGCGGGTGAGAGCATTACAATTCCGACTTTAATATTTTTGGACCACCCTAATATACATACATACATATGTATGTAAGAATGTATACATTTCACCGAACGTTACTCATAATCACTTCTCAGATTTCCATAGAGCCTGCGACTAACCGCAAGTCAACGCAACTGATAATGGATTTGTCAAATTTCGGCAAATTTATTTACTTCCGAGAATTCGGTCGAGGTGGTTCCTGTATACGGCAACACTATGTCGCTTGTGTTGAAGTACTTTGTGGGTATTTTCGTAGTGCTGTGCTTTGTGCAGGTCAGTTAAAAAATTTCAAAGTGAAAATTTAGTTTTTAATTGCCTTAAATTCCTTATTTTTTAGTTCGTTGAAATGACGCGCTTTCGACGCGATGAGCAAGCTACTAATGACTTTGCACAAAAATTGGCAGAGGTTGGCCCCAATTTGAATAAAATTTTCCAACGGGAAGTGAATCGTTTCAAGGAAACCTTTAATACGGCCGAATTCAAGGTAAAGATATATTTTTAACGAATCGAGTTAGGTTTTGGTGCTGTGTAGAAGAAGTAGATATCGACGAGCTTGCCCGCATTCGGCAGGGAACTCTCTAAATATATTTACTAAATATATGTATATACTTTACTTCCGAATGAGTGTTAACTCTCCACTGCGTGTCTTAAGCATCCCAATGAGAACACCTGACAGTTGTTCATAAACACAAAACGTGAAAGTCGAGCTTATGGCTCAACGTGAACATACTATAAGGGCAGTTTGAAGCGCTCTAAGAAGACCAAAAATAAGCATCGATACCTAAAGGTGAAAAAGTGCCAAACTCGCTGTTTTCAAAATTTTGGGTTTGATGCATAATGATAGATAATACGATCTACATACATCGATTTTTTTGACTTTCCTTGAACAATTTCAAATTCACGTTGAGCTAAGGATGTAAAATTAAGCACAAGGAATGCAAAAGATATTTTCTTCTATCAAAATTTCTTTAAATCAGTATGCAGCTTTCAAGAAAAAATGCTTATATGCATATTTATTTCTTCACGAAAATTTGCAGCAATAGCCAAAGTATGTTTCTACATACCTTTTTCTCACAACAGAAATAATAAAAACATTTTTTGTGATTTTTTTTTTTTTTTGAGAACTACTCACTGCCTTTAGTACATAATTTTAAAGTATTCAGTACAGCTGTCAGTAAACGTTCACTCTTTTTTTACTTTATTTTTCAGGAACTTATGGCTTTCGGTACACACCATTTCAATGAACTCTTCGAAGTCTTCAAAAAAAGTGATGATAAGGCTTGAATAGGAAATTTTGTATACCAATTTCCTGTATGTATTAAACGTAGTTAGATATTGTTTTGAATAAACAAATATGTAAATTGCTTTGCTATTTTTGGAAAACAAAAGTAATTTAATTCATTTCAACTTATGTAGCAATAGTTATGGTGAACCAAGACGAATTTATATAAGGTGGTAGCGGTAGTACAACAACAAAATCTAGCTGGTATTTTGTTTTCGCTTTCGGTGCACAAATGTCAAATTTCAGCTATTCTTCGCTCAAGGAGGAAGAGGGAAAGAAAATGCCAACACTCTTACTTTCGCACTCACTCATAAGGAGTTTTGACATATGTGAACCGAGGCGAATTAAATCAGGGGTTCTAGCAACACCACCTTATATGAATTCGCCTTGTGGAGAACTGAATTGGAGTACTATATGTATATTAGGGCGGGTCAATTTTTTTTTACTATTCGCGTATAGCATAGGAGGGTTCTAAGTGTAATTCTAATTTGCCGAAGAAACTATGGGTCTACAATCAATTTCGAGTTTGCCAAAGTACGAAAATATTTTTTGAGGAAAATGTCAAAATGTTCACTTTTTCGCACTCTGGGGGAAGTTTTAAGAAAGAGATAAGCACAGAAATAGATTCCTCATACCAAAAAACCCCATATAGCATGTTTTATACAAAATTTAGCAATTCTTTACGACACTACAGCAAAATATGTACTAAGAAACCTATTTTCGTAACTACAAATTGATTTTAGACCCATATATCGGCAAATTCGCTTAGAATTACGCGTAGAATTCTTCTGTGCTATAGGCGCATAATACAAATTGACCAGCCCTAATGTATATGCTTGTAATATTGCCTTCTCCTAATATTGTAGTATGCTCCTCCGTAAGGATCGCTACATATTGACAAGTTTTGATAATTAAATTGTTTGTTATTTAATTTAAGCTAATTTTCTATAAAAATATAGTTTATTCTTTAATCGATTTTTCTTCGATTCGGAAAGCAACGAGCAGACAAATCTCGGGTTTAGTGATTCTTTTAGCTTTGGGATATATATTACAAATATAAAAGTTATAAAAGGATCCTCCCCTCCCTTCAGGGGGTCCTAGAAGGAGTGGAACATATTTATGTGTCTCATTCGGAATTTTGGACGTCTGTAAAATCGTTGCTAATATTTCGCCCTTTTTTGGTTTCTTTGACAAACATACATATATATGTAGTACAAAGTGCATCTACGAAAACAGATTTTTTATTAAATTTGTGTAAATGCCAGAGAAAATGAGAAAATATTCACAACCACTAAGCATATGAATATGTCATCCCAACAAAAAAATACGTAGGGGACACATATGTCCCATGAAGAAAAGTAGTGCCATTTCCGGAAGAGAACTAAACGGCTTGAGTGTAACCATTTCGAACCGTTATCTGAACCTCGACATACCAGAGGGGATATATGTATGTATGTATTTAAGCCAATTCCAAGACGTAGTTTCTATTTTAGTTATGAGCAAACTTCTGCCGGGTCGTATGTGTAACGTTCGGATGGAAAGGGTTAACCAAAACTCGTAAAGGTCAAGTATCAGGCTGTGCAATTTTTAACAAGAATTCAACAATCTTTCGTAAAAATGTCTAGCTTTTTAATAAGGTATCGTAGAAATAATTTTGAAGCCAATTTCAATTTAAGAGTAATAAAGTTCAAGTTTGAGGTAGCTATGACTTTTTTTGGCAATTTTTTTTGCGACAGTATTATGCATATTCTTCTGTCCAAAGTATGTTCGACTTAATTGCGCTTAGTAATTGTAATTGTAAAACTGAAAAAACTAAAAATCTGCATACACAAAATCTTTGTAAGAAATCTAAGTGTAATGTAAATCGAATGTTTTTTTTTTAATATTGCACGGTTTTATTAAGGAATAAACTATGTTTTTATAAAATATAATTGAAATTAAATGACAATAATAAATAAATTGTTAAAGCTTGTCAATATTGGGTGCGCTTATAATTTTAACACCGGTGGCATGAATTTATGTATTTGCGACGTATGATTTATTTATTTTTTTTTATAATGTAATTCTAATGATGTAGTTCAAGAGCTGCGTTAACTTTTTTGATTGCAGTGTTTTATTAATACATAAGTTAATAATTAATGTTGGAAGCGTGTACGCAAAAAAAATTATAAAAGTAATTCACACTTTGTAGAAGTTCATTAATCTAATAGATCTTCTGCTTATCTGTGCGTAGCGAGAGAAATGATTGCTCGATCTTCAGGGGTATCAGCAAGCTCAGTATACAAATACATAGTATGTATGTATGAATGTAGATACTTAGTGGATTTTACCACTGACTCTCATACTTTTATGCACATACAGTCCTGGGGATAGAAACAGCACACCTTTGCCTGAAAGGTTGCAGCACATGCAAAAAGCAATAAAGTTATGTATTCCTAAGATGACCATTCGTGTCGATACTGGCGGGACAGTACCGATTTGGAGGAAATTATCCCGCTGAATATTTTTTTTTAAAGTCGGGAGGTGCCCCGAATTTTCATATTTGTACCGATTAAGTCCCGATTTTCAGTGTTTTGTTTACTCATTTATTAAGACGCTCCCTGTACTCCGGTCCAAAAACCATTTTTCGCACAAACGAGGCAGCACTTTCCTCACCACAAAGGACATAGAATAAATATAAGTGAGCCATAAACATAGCTAGCATCCTTATAAATAATATATAAATATAATTAATGAACGTATTAAAAATACTACGAATACCCTCAAAAAAAATCGTGGATACGAGAATCATAAGCTGTAGATAGAGTGGCAAAAATATAAATAGGGAAGAGACATCTTACCTTTCTTTGGATATTTATTCCCCTTTCGATTGTTTAATGGTTATTCCTTTTTATGAATGTGAGGCTCGTTATCTAACAAAGACCATGTAAGTCACAATTTTTAACTTTGTACAAAAACTAGTGAAATTCGACAAAGTTTCATCAAAATTTTGAGCTTTGAAATTAGATTTCTTAGAAACATTCTGAGTATGCAGTTTTGTGAATTCAAAGTGCAAATTTTAAGTAGCTAGGACTTACGGTTGATATTTGGTAAATTTTGTGGAAGGTGTTGCTCATTTTCTCCATACAAAAAATTTTTTGAACATCAACGGTAAGACCAAGCTCCTTCCAACTGGCACTTTATTATATTAAATTTTAATGGGCTTCAAAATATAGCATACTCCAAACAATTCTAGAAAATCTGATTAAAATGTTTCAAATTATGATGAACATTTATTCAAATTCGTCAAATTTTTATAAATTTTCTACAAATTTTTAAATTTTGATTTACATGTTTTTAGATATTTAGTAAGTTATATTTTCATAAAAAAAAACAATAAATATTTTTAAATTTTCCTTTCTCTTTCTTTTGTTTTAAATAAAACTGTATTAAGCCTTTTTATTCTAAAAACAAAATTGTATGTTCGAATTCGATGCTTTAGAAATGTCCAGAATTTCGGCCACAGAAATCTGGTCACCGTATGTATACCCGTTAGTCAAATTACCATTAACAAGAAAAAGTAATGCAAATCATAAATCAAATTCAACTTGAATTTCGGCAACTATGTATGTAATTGAAATATACAGCAGACATCCGTAGACGAAAGCGGTTTAAGTTTCTGGTTTGAAAATATTTCCAAGAGGGTTTCCACCTGTTTGAAAATTTAAATAAATTATGAAGTATGTACATACATATTAAAGTGTGGGTATCCAACGAAGAATATTTTCAAGGCATTTTAAGGTAAAAAGTTAAATTCAAATTATTTCGTTAGTTAAATGAATAATTAAAACATGGGCACCAATCGAAATGGGTTTTGAGAGACTTTATTTCTAAACTTTATTTAGGAGTGCTTCTACATATATAAAAAAATCAAGTTCAACTTTATTCACCAATTAATTGAATTGAAATACCTTTTTAGGTTTATGAAGGGGGCTGCAAACTTATAAATGGTTAATACAATTTTGCCGTTTAAATGCCGCGCGGATTTACTAGTAATTTACAAATACGGGTAATATGGGAAGAAGAGGTTACACATCAGCAGCGCATGGGATCCACGTATCAAGTAGTTTTTAGTTTGGCCTATAATTTGGTAAAAATGTCTTACCTATCGAATATACATATGTACATATAAATGTACTTAATTTGTCAGATATAGAGTAAAAACCCTAAACATATTACAGTATTGCAGATCTTGCGTATACATACATACATATACAGGGTGCCTTTGTCTGGTGACATTTAGGCAAAAATGTGCCATTTGTCTGTACATATTTGCTTGGAACATGTATATTTAATACAAATACATATACATATATATGTTCACAAACATACATACATAACTACATCCAAGTAAGCTTTGATTTTTTAAAAACTAATCTTAAAATTAGTTTAATGTGCGTACATACATACATATACTAGGTACATGATACAAATACTATAAATACATATATGTACATACAAACATGTTTATGCATAGCTAACATTTTGATAACGAAAGCAGAATTCGGAATCATTTAGACAACGGAAAATCGTACAGTTTTTCTACAACGGCTAAATTATCGCCGTATCCGTCGTTTCACAGAAGAAAATTTCTATCGAAAAGTAATGAGTAAAAATTTAAATGGAATGACACTTTTTTTATTACACTCAGAAAACTCGCTACTATACACAAATAATGTACACTAAGAAAAAAGTAACATTGTTTTCTCAATCAGCGTCATTTTTTGTTTTTCCATGTTAACAATTCGAAATTTTTTAACAGAAAAAGTATTTTCTAAATAAACATAAACATAAGTTTGTTTGAGCGATCACAGAGCGTGTTGTCTAGAATATTTTCATCAAGAATCAGGTCAGCCCAATAATAAAAATTCAAATAAAAATAAACTGTTCAAAGTAAACAAAATGTTTTTTAGGCGTAAAGTTATATATGCTTTTGTTTAAAACAAAGAGGAAACGGTTTATTTTTTTCTCATTTTAGCTTCAACCAAATCAGTGTACTTTACTTTCTTCTTTAACTGTAGATAAATTGCTTTGGCCAATAACCTAAACTTACAAAAATTTGTATCAAATTTATCTGTTACAATGTTATTTAATTTTTAGATTTCCTTCCCAATGCAACCAATGGGGATGGTTATTTATGTACTTTGGCTGGCATGAAAGCGACTAATTTAACATTAAAGTTGAGTTTCAATATAGACAAGGCAACATGGTCGTCTTAACACTTACAACATGGAGCACCCGGCTCTCAATTGTCCATCCTAGTAACATTATTTATCTATATATAAGTCTATAATTAGTGTATAAATTAAACTATGTATGTATTAAATTGAGAACCTTAATAAAACCCGATTTAAGCAAAGAAAAATCTTACAATTAGATAATGCATTAAATTCCGAAGTGATCGAGATTAGCTTTAATGTTCTACTCTGTGCTATGAATATAGTTTTTTTTTTTAAAGAATAACTCCGCCACCTCTCAAACAGCTTATTTTAGCCGAACCCCCATCTTTGAAAAACAACACCTTTTACAAGTTTATATCAAAGAATTCACCTTCACAGAAGCTCGAACGTAACCTGGTCTTCACAATGACTCAGATTTCATAAGCATCTTCGGTGCCAAAAGGATGAATAATGTTTGATTTGGTTCTTAGTCCCGAAATGTTTACATTTTAAACTGTTGGCATTCAGATAGCAAGTGGCGCCTTCACTTCATTGGTCAACCTTTTTACAAAGAAATTGAATCGGAAGACCCGAAACTTTGGACATTCCATACCAAATTAGGAGTAAAGAATCCAACATTGCAGTGCACTGTCGGCCTATCTTTAACACTTTTTCCTACCGGGTTATTCAATTGCATTCATTCGTGCATGTATAGTATAGAATAATTGTAATATTGTAATCATAAATAACAAATAAATGCAATGCAGTCAATCAACCATCCATATATTTACTAAAAAAAATAGCTGCATAAATAACAACTTGTCGTAAATATGAAAAATGAATACTCATCTCCACGAAGAGGTCTTAAAAGTTATCAACGAAATAAAACAGAAAACTATAATAAAAAAATAAAACGAGAGCACTGCTCACCGACTGATATGTAGTGCACATCCTCGGGAAACGATTGAGGTTATCAATCTTGAGTTAGCCTTCGGAGCGAACAGTGAGCGGATAAAATATCACCAGTTTATTAAAATATAAGAAACGAAGTCAAGAATCTGCAAAATGTCAGCCACGCTTCGGTGCATCATTGGGCTATACATTGTGCTGTGCTTTATGCAGGTCGGTCAAATTTGATTCAGTTTCATTTATAACACAAATTTCAGCAAATATAAAAGTATTTTTAAATATACATATCCTGACCTTAATATAAAAAGGGCCTATCTCACATCGGCGCTGAAATAGAAAAAGCCGCAACTAAGTAAAAATCCAAAATTCTCTTTAATTAATTTAAGCAGTAAAAAAATTTAGTTAGTTACGGCTTTTTTACATTTCAACGAATATCTGAGTTAGCGCCTTTCTATACTAAGGTAACGGATATGTGCTTTTCTAATTATTTTCCAGTACATAGAAATGGCGCGCATTCCGCGCGATGAAACAGACGCTCAGGAGGGGCCTACTTCACAACTAGCACTCGGTTTGCAAAATATGCTGGACGATATAACGCAAAAGTTTAAGGCCGTTGTAGATGATGATTCATTAAAAGTGAGTTCACGTTTCTAGGTAGCATGTGTGTGTGTGTGTGTGTATGTATTTACAATAAACATATACCCTGCAAACCAAAGTTCCCGAAATCCCAAGGAAATCTTTAGGAGTATCTTATTTCTGTAACGATTTTTTTTACGAATCGAATTATAGGTAAAGCAATGAAAATAATGCTGCTAAGTGAATAATTCCTGCAGATTTTTTGCAGAATTTTCTTTAGTTTTCGTACAGAAATTTCTTTACAAGTTCGTGTCAACCACTCCATATAAATTTCTTTGAGTATTCGTAAAAAAATCGTTACAGAAATGAAATACTCCTAAAGATTTCGTTACGATTTCGAGGACTTTGGTTTGCATTAGTTTCAGTTTGATTTTATTCTCATACACAAATGCTTTTTGTGTATATTTCAGAAATGGTTTGACGATTTCGGAAAAGAAATAGTTGGAACCAACAATGCTGCATAAAATTTGGATGGATAAGATATGTTCGTCGAATCTAGAATGCAAATGGGTAGAAGAAGCACATCAACCAACTGAATAACAAACAAATTTAATAACCAAAAACGTATGACCTTTTTCCTAAAGAATAAATTTTTCAGTTTATAAATCTTTTTTGAAGCTACTTTATTTCGAATACCGAGTTCTGGATTTGATTAATAAGAACCGACCGTTCTTTTTTTGTAAACAATAATTCCTTGTAATTAATCCAGTAATCCTGTTGTAATAAATTGTCTAAAAAATGCTTGAGCTTTTTTCATTAATATATTTGCCTCTTGAGTAGGTTTATTTGTTAGCAAGGTTTGGGTATTCCACCCAAAGCTAGCAAGGGCGGTACAAATGGTGTTGTTGTATATTCCGATCAGAGTTGTAGGCAAATACCAAGCTAGAACTTCTGAGATTGACTGCAATTTGGGTTTGTCCACCTGCAGGCCCCCGAAGCCTGCCAGTCATTGCTGGGGGAATTATTCGCCCAGTTTCTGATTGTGGCCTCGATGGCCGGCATTGGGAGTGCTACATATAACTGGTTGCGAAACTAAGGAATATCTCGTCGGAGGGCCAGATGACAGATGATGAAAGGTTTCATTACCAGGTGACTTGGCACCCTGAGTAAAAATAAGTTCGATTTATTTTCCAGCGTATACATGTATGTATATAATTTAGTCGAGACTCGCATTGGCGAACTAGTTTGGAAGTATTTAGAAAGCTTGTCAATACCTTTAGTGCAGCTTGGCGGTTACTTACCTCGATTGCATGTTTACGAACAAAAGTGGCGAGGAACTCAGTTGAAGTCATTACCAATTATTCTTGACTAAGATCTGTGCACACCCGGAAGCTAAAAGTACTTAGGGTCACTATATTTTTCTATACAAAATTTAAGTCAAAACAAAAGACTGCGAACTTTACACCAAACATTCCAGGAGTTCGGTGATTTTCAGTTCATCAGCCCTCTATTTATCTATTTTAAGTTTTTGAGCGTAGTTGTTTTGTGTTTAGTTGTTTCATTCGACAATGCAGCCTTGGAATATCCAAAACTAAATGGGCAAGAAAACAAATGTAGACTTTGGTATTTCCTTAAGCAAAAAAAATTATACCACTGGATTAGGATAGAAAAAAGTTAGTTGTTTAAACTTTGTAGCAAATGAAGAAATGAAGAAAAGGGTATTCTCCAGAAAGTGAATCCTAGTCCACCCCTTTGTAGTATATTTTTGTAGAAAGTTTCGACGGATAATTTCTTTTTCAGTGGCGAAACTGGCCGAAATAATTTATATTAGAAAGTTGACATCATTTGCTAGGAACTTTCCTTCGGCAATGATCCTCATTAATCTGACAAGTGGTCCTATGAATGAATTAAACTTTTGATATATAGAACTCGGCAACTTTGTCTCTAGTTAAAAAATGCAGGAAGTAATATTTTTCAATCAAAAATTGTTGTACAGATGTGCATATCGGATCCCTAACCAATAAATCTTTAATTTTACAGGAAAAGCAAAAAAAACATCATATAAAAAGTATCAAGAACAGGCAGAATTTTTTAAGGAATAGCATGTAACTCCGTTGTTTTTGGTACTAAGAGCTTAAAATTTTTATGAAGGTAAATTTTTAAAATGTACATCCTCCAAAACCCTTGAAAAACGCAATTTCGAAAAATGTGTTAATTGGGGCCTTTGCGAATTATGATACCGATATGTACATATGTATGCCCGAAGCACCCTTTAAATTATATTTCCATTTGCAACACAACACGCCTTAATTTGCACTTCCAAGCAAAAATACAGTGACTCAAAATGTGCACATTCTAATTTTTTACATATTCAAAATGTTTTTCAAGTAATTTATTTTCCTTTTGTTAAAGATTTTTTATATTTATTTTTTAATGATAATCTCTGCGCGAAAAAATAAAAATCATAAAATAATCATTATTTGTAATCCCAACAATAAAAATCAAATAATAATTATTTCCGTTTGTGCGAAAAAAACAAAAACTCAATAATAATTCATAAAATAATGATTAAATGCTGATTTAAATTATTTTACGCATAATGATTACCTTCCCTGCTTTCAAAATTTAAAATAAAATAGTTCAGTGAAAGTACCACATTTCACTGCTTTTGGACTGGTGCGGAACTAGTTACTATCGGACTGGTACGTTTTTGGCGAAAACGAATTAGTACTGAACTAGAAATCTGGTTCACTAGTTCGTGTTTTCCCTACAGGGAAGAAATAAAACTAACTGCAGTTTTTATAAATTTCACATGTTACATAAAAAACGCAGAAGCCGTTAGCACAAAAAAAAACAATTAAAAATCAACGCGATTTTTAACTGCTTGGTACTTTGTTGTACTAAAATTTTACCCAAAAATATTCTAAAGATTAAGAGTAAATAGATCGAAATTTTGATGAACATTTGTTGAGTTTTTCTAAATTTTGCATAAAGTTGGAGGCCATAATACATACGAAATTATTTTTTATAAAAATATAGCAGAAAAATTTTACTTGAAAACATTGTGAATATTTAAATAAAAATTAACATGCGAACACTTGCTTGAGGCACTGTATGCACGCACACTTAGGTCAGCAAATACTTAGTTCATATTTACTATCAATATATTCCAACTAATCAACATCCTCTGCTAAGCTCAAGAGGTTATCAGCTTAGCAGAAAAAATGAATAAATAAATGACAAACTACATAAAATCGAGACACAAAAACAGCAACAACATGAAAGCATTGTTGCGATAAGACTCTGGCTTAGCAGCGCGGATTATTCAAACTAAGCGCATTTAGTCACAATTCACTTATCATTCATAAGCCGATCTTTGCCGCGAATAGTTCGACAGTTTCTGATTTAGTCAATAAAAATTAAAAAAATAAATAAAATGTCTTCTCTCCTCAAATGCATCCTTGGTCTCTGCGTTGTGCTGTGCTTTGTGCAGGTACGTTGCTTTTAAGGATTTTTATTCATCTTTCCGTCGTCGATCGAAACTTTAACAAAACGTATTTTATTGTTGTTGCAGTTCATTGAAATGGCTCGCATTGCCCGCGACGATGCAGCCGTCAAGGATGCAGCCGTCAAGGATCCTGCCGCTGACCTGATAAACAACTTGCAAAACCTGGTCGGTGATGTTGTGGAGAAGCTCAAGACCGCTGTCGATAGTGATGCTGTGAAGGTGAGTACATAAATGAATGGCAGTTGAAACTTGCGAAAGCCGCAATAAGTGGAGTGTACCTAACAGAATTCAGAATTAAGCCAATATAATTTAACTTAACATTAAGAAAATAATTTTGTTTTATATATACGGTGACCAGATTTCTCTTGCCAAAATCGGGACATTTCTAAAGCATCCAATCCGAACATTAAATTTTGCTTTTAGAATAAAAATGCTTAATACAGTTTTATTTAAAACAAAACAAACAAACAAAATTTAAAAATGTTTATTATTTTTTTAAGAAAATATAACTTACTATCTAAAAAAAAGCATGTAAATCAAAATTTTTAGAACATTTATATAAATTCGACGAATTTGAATAAATATTCAACAGTTTGAAATATTTAATCAGATTTTCTAGAATTGTTTTGAGTATGAAGTTTTGCAGCCCATTTAATTTTAGTATAATAAAGTGCAAGTTGGAAGAAGCTTGGACTTACCGTTGACTTTTGGCAATTTTTTGTTCGCGCATTTTCTTCATTTTTTTTTTTTTGTATGGGGATAATGAGCCGCACCTTCCATAAAATTTACCAAATATCAACAGCATGTCCTAGCTACTTACAATTTGCACTTTGAATTGAATAGGTTACAAAACTGCATACTGAGAATATTTCTAAGAAACTTTGTCGAATTTTGCTAATTTTTGTACAAAGTTTCAAATTCAGACTTACATGGCCTTTGTTAGATATCGAGCCACGCTTTCATAACGAGGAATAAACAATAAATAATCGAAAGGGGAAAAGCCACAGAAAGCTAAAATGCTTCTTCCCTAAATATTATTTTCGCCACTCTATATACACAAAAAATGGTTTTTGAGCCAGAGTACAGGGAGAATCTCAATAAATGAATAAAGAAAACACTGAAAATCGGGAATAAATCAGTACAAATATGAAAAATCGGGACAAGTCTCGACTTTTAAAAAATAATCAGCGGGACAATTTTCTCCAAATCGGTACTGTCCCGCCAAAATCGGTACGAATGGTCACCGTATTTCTATACCTCACTTCATTTCAAACCCCGGTAATGCATACTGATCTCACCATTTAAAACATTTTTTTAGATAAGGCACTAAATGACTTTTAATTTTTTTTTCAGAAACTGTTCGATGATGCTGGCAAAGCTTTAGCTGAGACCGCCAAATCTGCGCAGGAGAAAATTGGAGAGCTTTCACAGAACGCATCAAAGAACTAAGAGATTTTTCTATGATTTATATAAAAACCTGTGGATATTTTTTTAATAAATCTTAGATTTTATAAATAAAATTGAATATCTACTCAGATTTTCTCTTTTTTTTTAAATACATGCATATATTTGCCGTAAGTACATATGTAAGTAAGTTTTCGTGTTTCTGTAAATTACCGTTATATGTGAGGTAGGCATGGTTATTGTCCGATTTTGCCCACGCCCGAAAGAAGTGCCTGTACAAAGTTTCGTTAAGATATCTAAATTTTTACTCGAGTTATCGTGTGCACAGACGGACGGACGGACAGACAGTTACCGCTTACTCGATTTCTCTTTTCCTTCTGATCATTTATGTATACATTTGTCTATATCTATCTCGATTCGTTTTGCCTGTTACAAACAGCCGTTATGTGAACAAAGTTATAATACCCTTGTGCACAACTACGCTCGGGTATAAAAACTGAACTTACGATTACTGTAATCGGAATCTAAGATGCCTTCGGTGAACGATTGCCGCAATCCTAATGCAATCATTTTTTAAATTGCGAATAAAGTAATCGTAATCCTAGACGCAATCGATTATCGCCCAGCTCAGTCGCATGCTTATCGTTATGGAAGACCAGGTAAGGAATGCCGGAACTTGATTTTTAGATTTTATAAAACTCCAAAAGTTTTCGGGCTATTTTTCGTCCTAGGTTCATAACTTTTAATGTAACTATCGGATGGACGGGTGATTTTTTTCAAATAGGTTTCAAAATGTATCTGCCCTTCAGGACGCATTTTTTTAGAACAAAATTTGTATTTAAAGGGTAGATCAATTTTAAACCCTACTTGAGAAAACAGCCCTTAGAGTCTCTATGCATGCACAGGGCCACATTTATACATAAATATGTAGATTTGTGACGGAGTCCATTCAGATATATGTAAATTGTTCCGTTGGTTGACAGTATTGTATTGCAGATAGCCGTATTTGTAGTGACATTTGCTACGGAAATTGCCTAAGTGTGGGCGATGGAGTTCCGAGCTCAAATTCCCAATGTCCAAATAGTTGATATAGGTATTTGATTAATAAAATAAAAGCTTGTAACAATAAGGCCGCTTCATGACGAATGAGTACCTGAATGAGTAAATGAAGTCGTGTCTCCAACCACATCACCATTGATTAGACATTGTCTCCGAATTTCATGGCCGCCTTCACTCTATGTTTATTATTATGGATTGATTTCCAGATTGTGGACTACGTTATCGCTAAGCGTACCCATCTAAAACGACGTTGATATGTAATGTCAATTTTGAGTATGCAAATTGTTTCGTAATAACTATTCACTAATATTCGTGTGGAATGTTAGTAAGGACTTTCAAAGGAGAAGTCGTTCCAACGGGATAAAATAACTAAATAGTAATAAATGTTTTCAAAATTCCATAACATTTGCGTGTTTAGAGTTAATTTGATGAAAATTTATTAAGTAGCAGCACTTAGAAGAAGTGGAGTGGAAATAGTGGTCGGTACTCCTGTAGGCATACATTTCTTTGAAGCATAGCGAATAATGTTTTATACAAACATAACAACATAGAAACGTACATACTTAGTACTTATGTATATTACAAACTTTTTGTGGCTACAGGAATTCATGGAGTTTCAGTTTCGTTGACAACACCCCATTTGTTTACTGGCGCAAATGCAACAGTCTAATAAACCCCACATAGATACACCCATGTAAATATGTAAATGCACTGTTGTTAGGCAATTTTATTTTATTTTTTTTAATTTGTTAGAAAAAACAAATGAACATTCTTGGATGTACAAACTAACTGAAGACGTTCAATAGAGAGCCAGTAGATATATCAATATGGCGGATTTACATGTGTGTGGTTAGATTACGAATAATTTAATAACAAATTCACAGAAACAAACCAGAAAAAAACACAAATACAGCACGCAGTTTTCTTTAATTTTAATGTCGCACTATACTCCATTTCGTCAAACGTCTGGTAACTCTGCCGAGGATTGGCGCATATTTGAGATTTTATGTGAAGATGTGAAAGTGCCGCGTGATGATAGCAAGGTGAGCGTAAATATTTGAGTGACGTCACTTGAAACTTTGTGAAATTAAAAAACTAAAGATAAGAAAAGGAGCAGATGAGAGTGAAAACCAAATAATCAAACACAGATAAATTAGTTTTAAAGTGGTGATTTATATTTCTCCGAAATGCTGCACTAAACCTTTCGTTCTGTTAAAGTGTTTTTAAAAATGCAAAAATTTTAATGGGCTTAGGATTCACGTGGTGGCAGCGTTGTTCCCTGTACGATATGAGGATTTACTATTAAGATTTCTTCGGCAGTGAAAATTTTGTCGGCTTTGAACATTATGCCGGCTGAGTGCTGTTTGCTGCACCTAATATACGGATAGTTCCAGCCCTTGGTCTTTGTTTTAGTTCCGACAAAATAAACATCCGGGAGCCGGGTATCATAAGTTCCCTTTTTGTTTGAAATATTTGTTCTCTGTTACACAATTCACCGCACGTATTTTGCAATTAAATATTCGAAAGCTCAGCTGCTCAAGTAATAAAGCACATGAATTGTATCTAAAAAAAAAAAATCATTTAAAACTTGTACTTATGGATAGCTGGTCATTCACATCTGGATGGTTAAGCATCTTAATGGGTTTTCTTCAAAGGAATTCTCCATTAGTACAATTTCAATCACTAGCCGCCTCTACTGTATTAAAACAAAAAAAAAAACAAAGCGTAAACTACTTTCTGGCACTAACATTAAAACCTATTTTTTAAGCCAATCCATTGGCAACTTTCAACTCGAATTAGTGGCTTATCAACTTCGAATAAACAAAACGTAACTCCATTTAATTTATGTGCACGCCGCGAAAGTTTTCAATGCCTGTGGTAAAAGTGCTAAGGTTAAACATAATTTCCCGGCAAACTCACACACGCAAACATACATACATACATACATACTTACTTGGGACAATGTGAAGCAAAGTTCTCAACATGATTTACATTTTTCGCATACCAACTAAAATTGTTATTATTTTGCTTCAAATTACTCTAACGGCGGCACCATTGTGCCCAACGACCGACCGACCCTGTTGCCTGTGCTCGATTGCTCAATCGGCGTTCGACGAGTTTCCGTTTCCGAGGCGTTGCTAAGTTTACACACAAACACTGAGGGGTATACAAACACACGTACATACATACGCCATTGGCAAAATAAAAAGGAAAATGTGTGGTGGTTACCAACGCCATAAAATACGTTTAGAACATTTTATGCTCGCTTTAGCATTGAACACCGCCTATGTATGTACTCGCTCCCATTTCTTATCGAATCCAAGCTATTTCTGTGCCGTCATGTGAATGACCTAGATAACAACAACAACAAATCGGCCAACACATACACACACTTAAAGGTAATAAATAACAACAAACTTTCCACCGTTGCCATTGTGCCCATTTTTTTCGCCTTGCCGCCGACAACCCCCCTCCACCCACTTTTCCTCGCATTGATTCACCATTTACTGCACATTGTAGCCANCCCGACAACAAACCCCCCAAACCCCCACCCACCCACTTTTCCTCGCATTGATTCACCATTTACTGCACATTGTAGCCATGACTGTTGAGCGGCTAATGTTATGTTACATTAAATTCCATAAGTTTGATTTTTATTGCCAACAACAACAACACTGTCGATATGTATTGTTATGTTACTATCTGCAACCCATTCACCCTTCTAAATACATAACTTGTCATAAACTGGGCACATCTTCAATCTACATAATTTTCGGCAAAGTAACCGAGCCGAGAATTATATTCCGTTAGTCGAGCGCGATTTGCTCGAATGTGTGGACGCTTTTAGGCGCTTTGCCTTCCGCTTGTGATTCGGGCCCAAAATTTAAGTGCATAGTTGCAACTGGTGAAGAACAAGTGCAGGAAATTAAGACAAAAGTAGATATGTCAAACGATAAGAAGCATCAACAACATCTGCATCACCATCATCACCTGAGTGCAGTACATCATGAACATTTGGGCAGAGTATCGCCGCACCATCATCATTTGGTATTGAAAAAAATTGGCAAAAATATACTTATGTGCTTAATGGGTTTTATAAAAACAAATTGTGGATATAAGGATAGTGACAGTGAATAGTTAAATACATGGCATTTTAAGAGAAACAACGACGCATTTTACTCGCCTTTTTGCAATGTTTCGTATGTTTGTATTACTCGGATCTCGGTACAGATAAAAGTGTTCCAATTACACTAGTTTACAGCAAAAACGTTCAATGGATGCCACTATCCAATTGCAATAAGGAACTGCTCGCTAATTCCGAAAATCTACTTAATTTCTTATTGTATGGATAAGTTTTCAAGATATTTTCAATTTGCCTTTATTCAGCTTAAAACAAAAAGTGGTTACACTTAATCACGTATATCTTACGGACCAATCTTAATATGAAATACGGCAAATGAAAGCTAATAAAATTCTACATAGACCGTGTATACATCACTTTTCGATAGGTCTTTAACTTTATGAAGAATTAATTAATCATTCCAGAGTTTTTGTTTTTTTTTTATGAAAATATGAAAAATAAAACACTTTAAAAGAAGAGAAATTTAAAAAATAACGGGTTCTGTGTCACATTTTTGCCTTTGTGCTAAAGCCTGTTCTGTTAAAAAAAAATCAGGTTACCTATGAAGATAATCGCTGAATAAATAAAGAAGTAATGAGTGGTCAACTGAAAATACGCAAAAATTTTTGTGTATGAAATATGAGCATAACTAAAAGCGTGCAACTTAGGTGTATATGGCGTATGAGTAGCATTACTTCCTGCTCATTTCCCACACAAAAAATATTTCCGCATTTTCATTTGACCAGTCATTACTTCTTTAATTATCCATCGATTTGTGTCATTAGCAATTTGCTTTGTTTGTTACAGAACAGGCTTTAGCACAAAGGCAAAAATTT
Source organism: Rhagoletis zephyria (assembly GCF_001687245.7). NCBI lineage: Eukaryota > Metazoa > Arthropoda > Insecta > Diptera > Tephritidae > Rhagoletis > Rhagoletis zephyria. The sequence goes on from NW_016161529.1 coordinate 30,333, forward strand.
GACACAGAACCCGTTATTTTTTAAATTTCTCTTCTTATAAAGTGTTTTTTATTCATATTTTCATTAAAAAACAATCTGGGATGTTTAATTAATTGTCAGAAACTGACAGACCTATCGAAAAGTGACGTATATATACGGTCCATGTAGAATTTTTGTTTGTTCAAAAGACGGTTTATGGAAAGTTTTGTTAGCTTTCATTTGTCGTATTCCATTTTCAGTTTGTTAAATTGGTTCATCAGATATCAGTGACTAAGTGGAACCACCTTTTGTTTTATGCTGAATAACGGTAAATTGAAAATATCTCGAAAACGTAACCATAGAATGAAAAATTAACCCGATCTTTGGAATCAGCGGGTGATTACGCATAAAAATTGGGTGGTGGCGTCCGGAGAACAAAACCGAAATTAAAATTTGTGATCCAGTGTTATTCACATCAAAGTTAAAGAAGATGGAGAATTTAGTTACAGAAGAAAAAAAAAAATTTACTTTATTGTGAGATTGATTTTCCACTGTTCGAAATTGGATTAGGTCGTCCTCAATTTACCGGGCAGGGCAAAAAAAAAATACCCTTTAACAAGGCCTGGCTCAATAAAAATCTAGGTAGCTGTCGATATTTGGGTTTCATTGAATAAGAATTTAAGCCATACTATACTGACTAGTATGCCCATCGGAAAAATGTGCTATGTATCAACACATGAGCTTGGTTTCAAGGCTTATCACTTTTGACATCTGATACAGCACCAGCCTGTTACCTGTGACTCTTTCCTCAAGAAATAATGGAACGGGCATATATTTCTGTTGCAAGCATGGGTTGCCTTGTGCTCTTTTTTCACAAAAAACTTTAGGAAACCGTAGTAGAAAACGTAGCAAATTTCTGAAGAACTGCGTACTGGCTCAAGAAAATTTCTTAGCCATTTCTTGTACGTCATTTCATATGGAGTTTTTGCTTTTCTTGGGAGCTGCATACGGTATGCAGCGTACACCAAATAAGGCGACGGAAGTCTTCCTAGTGCTGGCTAGTAGTCTACATACATGTAGAATTTTTGCTGAAAATTTTTAATAAATGAAATACTTCCGCTACAACCGTGGCCGAGGTTTTAAGTAGATGCTTGAAAGTCAATTGTGAGCAGGTTTGACTGTAAAGAGTACAAAAAAATTATTTACGAGACCTTCTAGGGCCTTCTCTTTAAAATTACTATCTCCTAACCGATAACCTACAAATGTAGTCCCCGTCATATCACTTTTTTTACTCAACACAAAGTTTTTTTTTTTAATTCAAATGCTGCTTGATGGCTAAAAGCTAATTGTTTTCATTTCATTCATTTTGTGTTAGGCAAACACATTTTTGAAATAAATATGTAAAGATGTGCACACAAGTGTAAAAGCTAGTGTAGCCATTTTATGTTGTACGTACAAATTAAATTTTGGCGACAAATGTAGACTTCTGCCGTGTAAGCAAATTTTCAATACCGAGCACATGAAGGTTAATTTTACAACTGCCATCAAAATATTTAGGCCCGATTTAGCGTCCGCGTTGAAAATCACTCAAAATACGCCTCGTTAAGAATTCTGTGAGCGCTACTTTTACCTAATGTGAACGACTCAAGGCATCGATTCAAGGGTATTCATACCCTCTTCTAATATATATGTATATATTTCTTTTTAATATTCACTTAAGCTTAGAATCAGTTTTCGGACTTTACTGCAATTGCAGTAGATCTACTGCGCTTGTTAGCAAAATTAAATGTTCTACTGCGTCACTCCGGTTTTTTTTTTCAAATCTACAGCGATTTATTTTAAAGCTTATTTTTGTATTTCTCTGTTTATTCAAGACCAAAAGATTTTTTTTATGTTTGAAAAAATATAAATTTGTCGACGGAAAATATATTTCGAATTAGTAAAAGGTGTTTCTGCAACATAACATTTTTCAAAATGGACGGTGACGGTTTTTCATTATTTCTGTTGCTTGAAAAAGTACTTCGCCGTTGCTATAATCTTTCTTGAAGAAATAAATATATGTATGAGCATTTTTTTTTTAATTTATAGTATACACGTATATACTTGCACATATACATATGTATATGAATTTTTCCTTTTTTTTTTTGAAGGGCTGGTTCTAAGCTTTAGGACCAAATTAATTAATATTGATAGCAAATATCTTCCTAATGACACCTTGGAAATGAAAATCAGTACTGGGGTAGTTGGAAAAACACCTAAATACTTAGTACACTTTATCAAAGCTTTGATACAGATCTTTTAAGCCTTTTTTTTATCTCGAAAAGAACTCGAAACTTAGTTTTCCATGTCTTGAGCCAACTTGATTTAAATAAAGTGAAAATAAATGGCAGAGGTAGAAGTAATATTCATGGAGGAAATGATCGTGGTCCCTTGACAGGTCTAGTTTATCGCAGAAGTACACTCGGAGGTTTGTCATTATCAGCCGAGAGTAGACCGCTATTTGACCAAATTTTTTTTTTGATTTGCTGGGGCCAGAAATTGAAACACGGACCTCCCGAGTGGCAGTAGGCACATTTAAGCACGGCGGCAAAAGCACTACAAAAATCCGAATAAAGTCAGAAAAATGCAATAAAGTGTTATTTAAAAAAAAAAAGTTGAAATAAGACCAAATTCGAATTTTTCACTGATTTCTGTCTGTTTTACTTTTTACACAAAAAAAACTCTGTACTTATTTTGTTTTGCTCCCTTCTAAATAAAAGCTATTTTTAATGTTAATAGTTTTTCTGTGATTTTTGGTCATGACCAACATAGTATTTTTGCTGTATAAAAACTATATAAAATAAAACCGGTTTAGCCGGGTTTTTCTTAATTTCAAAAAGGATACCGTTTTTTTTATTGCAATTTTTCGAATAACTCGAAAACCGGATTAGCAGCCTCCAGCTTTCTATATGCAGCCCAACGTTATCATTCCGTCCGAGCATTCTATTTAGAGTAACAGTTGAATCAGCATCTTGAAAGAGTCCAAGGTATTTATTCCGATCACAGCTATGCAGTTAGGCCTCAATACTTTGTTGGTTAATTAGCCTCAATACTTTGATAGTTTGAAATTTTCGTGCAGATCGAGGGATAGCTAATAGGCGACATACACAGTGCGTCTGAGTCGCGAGTCATTTTTGTGTACGTGTTGACTCCCCTTCCACTAGGCAAGGCATTTTTTCTATTTTTTGGGTTAACCGAAAACTAAACTATCAGACAATCTTTTAGATGCGTCGAATATATAGATTTTAATTCATTAGACGATCAAGTAAAATGTAAGCTCTAACTTAAGGGAGAAAAATTATGGTTTGGTGCTGCATGAAATTCTATAATCGTCTGCATTCACCTCGGGTACCCTTTTGATTTTAACGTAATTTATCAAATTTAATTGTTTTTATGCTTCAGCTCGATTCCAACTGCGGCAATACTGTCGTTCCCATCCCGGACCACCACCATGGAATCGATCTTGTCACGACTTTGCGTAGTGAACTTGCGGCTTTGTCGTACAAACGAGACCGACTGTCGAATGATGTATGTATGCTAAAAAGTTCTGTCAATATACTTCCAGTATGTAATTTAAGATCGATAATTTCTCGCCACCATTACATTTATTAGCTCGGAGACGCACGGGCTGCCTTGGCCGCCCGCGAATCGGAATGCGAAAATCTACGCGCACAAGCCGCCCGACAATCGGCTCTCATAAGCAGCCTGCAAAGTCGCTTGCAGACCGCTGAGAATCGCGAGCAATCGATACAGTCACGCTGCGACTCCACCATACAGACCATACAACGCGAGAAGCATTCCTCCGATGAGCGCAGCAAGGAGTTGCAGTGCAAAATTCAACACCTCGAAAACCATCTGGCCGCTGAGGAACAGCAGAAAGAGCAAGCGCGTACCCAACTCAACGATTTACTGCGACGCCTTGCCACTTGCCTGGGCGTGGATTTGTGTGAGAATGCACATCTGACACCCGAATGTGTGCTGAATCGCGCGGAAGAGGTGATGACAGAGCTGCAACGCACCAAGGCTAAGGCGAGCTCCACATGCGACACGCTGAGCAGCTGCGAGAACGAGCTTATGAATTTGAAATCGCTAGCCAACATAGAGAAGCAGCGTTTGAGCGCCCAACTCGAAGGTATGACCAACCACAACCACGAGCTGGAAGGACGCTGTCGGCAGTACGAACGCGATTTGCAACTACAACGCGATCGGGTGACTGAGACAGAGATAAGTGGCGAGAAGTTGAAAGAGGAACTGCGGGGCTTCGAGTCGCGTTGCCATCGCTTGCAGAACAATCTGGACCGCACGCAAAGCGAACGCCTGCAATTCCTGCGTTGTCTGGCCAATCAGCTCAATGTGCCGGAACCGTGTGAAACATTGATCAAGGAGAAAGTTCGTGAAATATTGACTGATAATCAAGCGATGCATGTGGTGAGAGGCAGTTAAAAATTGGTTTCTGAAAAAATTCAAAATACAACTATTTTCAGCAAGTACATTCATTGCGCGATCAGCTGAATTCGGAACAATCGAAGTTGAAGGAAACCCAAGAGACCACACAGTGTCGCCTGCGAACCGAAGAAGCTCAAAAGTGCCAGCTAGAAGAGCGTCTAGAAAAGTGTCAAGCGGAGATCCACACGCTGCGCAACGATCATCTGGGCCTCTCAGAGTATCTGCAACGGCTGGCGAGAGCGCTAAATTGGGCGGAATGCACTTCACCGCCCGCACTCGGCACCGACACCAACATTCTGGCGGAGTCTCTGTTGGAGCGTGCCGAGCGAATAGCGGCACACCATGATCATCATGGACATGAGCACGACATTGGGCATCGTCATATGCATCACTCGCGATACGAGCATTCGCCGGATAAGGTGCGTTAACTTGTTGTTGCTGTCTTCCTAATGATAGTATTTCCTGTTTTTCTGTACTCTAGGGCTGTTGCGACCATCACGCGCATGGACATGGCAAGCTAAGGCGCGAGCGTTCATGTCACGACATACCATTGAAGGAGAGCAGTAGCCTATACACATTACAGCGGCGCGTTCGCATATTGCGTGAGCAGGTGCAGCGCCGTGATCTGCATCTGGAGCTGCTGCGGCGTAAACTGGCGATCATCGAAGAAGGTGCCAGGGGCAAGTGTGTGCTTCAGGTGAATCGAGGACGCAAATAATGTAAGCCAAATTACTTAATGATTAGTATTTTTGTTTCTAATGTGCAGGGCGAGCGTGACGAGGCGGTGTGTCGCTCCAAGAAGGCCAGCAAGCAGATCGATAAGCTCACGGCCCAGCTGGTGGATGCGCGTTCACAAATAGCCGAAGTCAAAGCGCAATTGGCGGAGGCTGTAGAGTACAAGGTACACGCAACCACAATGAGCTGGTTTGCAAACTTGAAAAATGTTTTTCATACTCAATTTCTTACTCACAGATCACCGCCCTGGAGCGTGCGCGCAAGATAGATGAGCTGACTGGTCAAATTTGCGATCTGGAAGAAGAGAAGACACGCTTATTGGCACAATACAACGCTATTAAGGATCGCTTAAAGTCTACGAGTGAATCCTCCCAAAATAGACGTTGCCGCGATGAGGCGCTCATCAATGTGAGTGGGGCGTTAACATATGCCGATCTCATTTGCCTAATACTCTTCTTCCCCTGTAGTCTCTCCGCGAAGACATTGCACGCTTACAAACCCAACTCTCCGATGCCAATCATCGCCTATCCCACCTTCAGTCGTTCCGTACTTCGGTCGCCCGGACACTCCACCTACGCGATTTGCCCGAATCAGATCTGCTGCATCGCTTGCAGGCGCTCTGCTCAGCTCATCAGGAATTTACGCTGCTCTCTAAGCGCTACGAGACTGCATCACCTGTGGGTGATCATCCCTGTCCACGATTCGATGATCCCATACCACCAACGTCGCACTGTCGCCCGCCCAACGAGATGGAACACATCAGTGCAAGTGTTTATGAGGAACATACGAGATCGTCGCATGGGCATGCGCACCATCACAGCACGGCCGAGCATCACCAGCACCGACATCGCAGCAAGAGCCGCGGTGGTGGTGGTGGCGGTGGCGGTGGCGCTGCGGGACGTTGCGCTGACCGCACAGCAATGGAAGAGGGCGAACGTTTTGTTGCTGGCTGTGGGGAGCGTCGCAGTGCGGGTGGTGGTGGTGGGACTGGTGTGGGGAGCAAGCGGATGCACGATAAATGCTTCGATACCGATGTGCATCGACATCATTGCACCAAAGACGATTTTCTAAATGGCGGCTACGATGACTTTGATTTTAAGTGAACTTATTGAGAAATTTTGCGTAGATCTCGAACTAAATTTTTACGAACAAAATTCGCAACTTTTATACTCCTAACGAACTCAGGCGTATTTTAATAAATGAGATATACATAAATCCATATGTGCTTATATATACATACATATGTTAATCAATCAATTTCTGCGTGTGATTCATCGTTTGTTAGAATCCTTATTGCTCAGTTATGCACACTTGGCGTTGCATGAGAGTTGCCACATAAGAAATCTCTTGCTTTACATGTAAGCGGTTACCCGTCTACGTAAAAATGGCATAGCAGTGCAAAGCATGCATAACTGAGCTATAAATCCCAGTTGAACCTCGTTATCGACACCCAGCATATAACATGTGATCGATAAAGCAGTCGAATGTTTGTTTAACTGAAGGATGTACCTCCAGTTAAGGTGGGTTGTTCAATGTCTGGTTACCACAAATCGGAGGTAGAAGCTCCGGTTAAATACAACGACTGCTTTATCGATCCCATGTTACTGCTACAAGCCCACAGGTCCCAGGTTCGATCCTCGGTTGGAGCGATTGCCAAAAAAATGTTATTTTTATTTTATCTTTTATTTGATTCATATATTTCATTTTACTTTATTTTATTTTCGTTTGTTTTAAATTGGTTTTACATGACTTTTGACAATTTTCTAGAAAAAGGACTAAATATTTTATCTGGAAATATTATAAATTGTATCTGAAATAAGAAAAATTGTATACCTTTGCAAAAATTCATGCGCAAGTGGTAAAGTTGCACAAGTTCTCTGGTTTGACAAGCCGCTTGTGTGGTGTATTTCCCTATTGAATGAACAGAGCAACGTCGTGATGGCGCCATCTAGGGAGTACTAGCTGCACAAATATTTTTAGCTTTTCTTTTTTACCGGTAGGTGTCAGCAGTAGACAGTAAACGTATTACTACAGTGGTGGCTAAAAAATTAAAACCCATTTTTTTTTTGTTTTGGTTTGTTTGCAATTTACGCAAAATTTCGGGATTTTATTTCCTAAAGCAGAGAGGTTTTTTTTTAAAATTTCAAGGCAATTGAAGAGCTTATTAAAATGAACAGAAGCTAGAAATATAACTGTCAACCAGGCCTTGAGCAAATGGCCCTAACTGGAGATGTATGCTTCAGTTAAGCACATCGATCAGAGGTTATATGCTTGGTGTCCATGCAGTCGATAACGATGTTTAACCGGGACTTAAAGCGCCACAGTCAACGACGTAGCGTAAATGTACGTTGACGTACGTAGCAGCATCTATATATTTAGGGCCGGTTGTTCAATGTCTGGTTATCAGTACTTGCCCGTTAAACATCATTATCGACGTTTTCGATATCATGCATATAACATGTGATCGATAAAGCAGTCTTTGTATTTAACCGGAGCTTCTACCTCCGATTTGTGCTAATCAGACATTGAACAACCGGCCCTAATACGCCAACATACATTTTGTCTCCGTTCGTTTGGCGATTCTACCGAACCGATTTCAAAACCAAGACCACCGTTGGAAAGGCGTTTTTCCGTTGGTTGAAAATTACGGCCAAAACCGTCGTTTAAACATTTTCGAATTGTGTATACATGTTGCTGCAACATGTTCAATTTGACATGTTTCGCATGTTGTTTCCCTACACATTTGAAATTAAGCTATGTAATAAAGATAAATATGAAGATGAAGAAACAAGTGATAGAGTTGAAGACAAAAACAAAGACAAAAGTGAAGATAAAGACGAAAATTGAGATAAAGGCGAAAATGGAGACAATGAGAAATACATAAGAATTAGGTTAAAAGATAGGAATCGAAATAAAATCAGCCATAAAGGTTACTGAAATTTATCGAATCATCGAAGTTTATAATTATCGAAATTTATCCATGCTTATTAAGTTATCACAACGTATCGAATTATTCCAATTGATCAATATTTATTGAGTTGTAGAAATTTATAGACACAGGAACTTAGTTGTCGAAATTTACGAATAGTTATCGAGCTATAAAAACATGTGGGATTATCGAAATTTGTCAAGTTAAAGAAATTATCAAGCTATCGATATTTATTGAATTATCATTATTTATAGACTTAACGAA
>NW_016161529.1:42999-50627 GCF_001687245.7 Rhagoletis zephyria
CCTCCTTTTGCTTCTGCTTTTGAGTTGCAACGAAGGTATGGATGATGGTGATGGAGGCAGATGCTAGAGAGATTGGGTTTAATACTCGCGTGTGCAGTAGATAATACTAAAGAAAGGTGATGTACATAAATGTGTGTGTAGAATGTACTGGTGTGTACCTTAAAAGGAAATCAAATGTTGGCTCTATATGTTCAAATTTATATGATTTAAAACATTTATTTATACGATGGGTTTTCATCTGTAGTGTAAGCAGTGCGCGTGGGTTCAAGCCCTGGTCAAAACAACATCGCCAGAAAACAAATTTTGAAAAAAGATTTTTTCTTAACAGCGGTCGCCCCTCGGTAGGTAATGCCAAACCTCCGAGTGGATTTCTGCCATCAAAAACAGCTTCTCATAAAAATACAATCGCCGTTCGAAGTCGGCGAAAATCTTAGGTCCCCTTTGTGCGACGATACAAATCGGATGAGAAGCTCGGCCAAACCCTACATAGTAGGGGGTTTCGTCTAAACTCGTAAAGGCCTCGTAACCGAGTAAGCCTTTTAAATAAAGCGGATTTCCATATAAAGTTCATTACGTTTACGAGGGTTACGTGGTAACGAGGCATTTAGGAGTTTAGATGAAACCCCCTACTATATAGGGTTTGGCCGAGCTTCTCATCCGATTTGTGCCGTCGCAAAAAGGGAACCTACAGATTTACGCGGACTCCGAACGAAATATGAATACTAAACGAATTGCCCAAACGTACTTACCCAGAAGAAATTTTGTCAAGGCCTTCCTTTGATAAGGTATTACAGAACAGAGTGCTCCCAAATAAACTGACATGAGCTACACAAGTTTGAAAATAAGTTTGTTTGAACTATTGTAACAAATTTGATTCAACAAATTTGATGCGCAGAGATGTTTGCTATTATTTGTTAGCTTTCAGGAAGGACTTGGTTCGAATCTCGTTAGACTAAAAATATTAAATTTATTTTTTATCATTAAAAAATAAGCCCTTCTATGAGCTGTTCTCCCAAAAACGGAAACGAAATGCCTTGCAATTGGGTCCGTTTCATATAAAAAATAATTAAGGAAATCATTCAAATGGTAAGGTCGTATACATTCCAGCGAAGGCCTCCTGTAATTGCTTTCTACTCCTTCTTATTTCTACTGGGTATATGGTACGAATCTCTCCAGTTCATACACATTTATGCGGTTACATATGTACATACATACGCTTGCATGAGCATATTTTTGATAACGGTGCAATGCTTTCATATCCGTGTCACGGTTAGTTAGCTGCTAAGGATACATTTGGAACACCAAGTCTACCGCATGAAATTTAGGTTATGCTGCCGAGAAGTCAAGGCCAGCATTAAAAGCTTTTCTGCAAATATTTCTGAAGAACAATACAATAAATTTTTGCGGCTTTCCACGGATTTTTTCCAACACACATTAATACCGTTATTCGAATTCGTATGCCTGTAAGTTTGTATGCAAGCGCTGAGATGCACATATCCCTGCAGGAAAATGTGGCGAATGCTATTAAATCTGGTCCATTACTAACACAATAGATGTCACTAAAAAATTTTAAATGTTTTATGTTAACATTTTTAACACTATCCTTGCTTTGTCTGCGTATAATCCGTAAAAGAGTTTTTTCAAACATATTCCGCCAAACTGCAGGGAGTGCCGAGCTGCCCCGAGTGTACTCCTGCTTTGAAAACATTTTACTTATTATTATAAAAATTAAGAATTACTACCTCAAGTCGCCCTTATTCGTGCATGCGTACTAGTTTTTATACTTAAAATGTAAGTCCAAAAAAATAAATAAATAAATGTATGTGAATTCCTTACGAATATGAATTTCTCGCAAAGTAAATATTACAAATTCGTCAAGCTGCAGAAGGCATCAAAACAGAAACATACTTTTGGCTTTTGGGCTTATTAAAGGATATCAGCGGAGATATCAGGACTAGTGGCAGGAGGTTTAGTGGCTGAACTCTCACTCCCTCATGCATATGTACCTAAGTATGTGTATGAACAATTATACTTTCGCTCATACATATGTACGTGTGTATGTACATTTATTATTCCGGCGGATATGAAAAACGGCGACGAAAAAATTATGCCTTTCGATTTATGAATTTTTACATTGTTCTCCATTATTCCTGCGTGCTTTTGCTTTTTTGTATGCTCAAATAGATTTATACATATGCGCATGTGCAAGTTAAAATACATATGTATGTATGTAAATGTGTATAAAAGTATGGGCATAAGTATAGAAATATGCAAGCAAAATGCTAAGCACTTTAGTTAAAACGATTGTATGAATAAAGAAGTCACATAAATATGTATGTACATATGTGCATAGGTATATGAAAATTTGTATGCACACATGCACGCAGACATTTGTCCAACCTTAGCATAAAATCTGTCTCATTTAGCATACATATGTATGTACTTACTTAATCGTCAGTGCTAGACTTGAAGCAACATTTTAGTATATAGATCCCTTTGATTGCGGATTAATGCGAATACGAGAGGGAGGAGTGCGAATGCATATTCAATTCATATTCTGCATTCTATGCGTTTCTTAAGATGATTGCTTCTACTTGTAAATATATGTATCAGTTTGCTTGCATATTTTAACTACGCATACATACTAACGTATGTATATGTACATGTGCGAATTACTTCAAATAGCACAGCACTTGGACAGTTGACAGTAATCAAAGACTTCTCACAATGCCATAAGTCCTCTGAAATATTTATAAAAATATGTATATATGTATGTATGCACGCATACTCATTCATACACTTATGCGCATAATCACACACACAGTTGTGGCTCCACAAACAAATTCATTAAGACGAACATTCATTGTTTTTGCAGTCATGTAATTTGAGTTTATACAATCAATATTTTATGTAATAAAGTATAGAGTTCATAATTTTGGTAAATGTAGTTTAAATTTCATTGAAAATTCAAAGCTTATCGAAACTGAAGCTCCTAATTATCACGCATTCGTGCATCTGCGTTCAACTGCATCAATAAATTAGCTCAAATCGAAAATCATAGACTTGTAGAATAACGCCCACTTAACGCATACAACATATGTATGTATGTATCTATGTATGTATATGTATGTAAATACATATGCCGACGAGTCACGTGATTACCGCAAATTTGCTCTAAATTGGCTACAAATCCAATGGTAAATGTAATTATGTGAAAATGCAAATGAACTTTTGTCCAAGCATTTGCCATTAATTTGTCAAAATTGCCCACTCATACACACAAACAGATGTACGTGCATACACATGCATATATTTATGCTGAGCATGCCTTTTTGAAGCACAGTTTCAGGCGTTGGTGCATTGCGATAATTAAAAAAAACTTAAATTGTTTATAAGTTATTCGAAATTAGGCGATAACTGCTGCAGTTAATTAATGTCAACATGCATTTTTAATTCATTAAACACCAGGGATGCCAATCCCGGGATTTGCTTGTATTAGTGCCGGGGTCCCGAAAAATTTTCGAATTATCGAATTGATAGTAAGAAGTTGTTTATGACTTTTGAAGTGTGATTTTTGTAAAATGCCGTGTTGACTACAGTTCACAAAAAGCTTTGAAACTATAATTTTAAAATTACAGCGTGGGCCTCGTTTTGAAGAAGATGTAAATGAATGTACTCATAGCGTCGCTAATGTAAGCGAAACAGAAAGTTTATTCAACCATTTTATTGAGGAAACTTCCTCAAATTGAAAAAATTTTTATTTAACTGACGTGCTGGTAAAAGAAGTCCGAATAATTTGTGATGGACGAGATATGGGCTTATGACTACCTTTTGACAGTTCAGTCGAATAGTATGTATCTCCAATACCGCCGAAAGATGTTTTCATCAGCTAGTTTTGTATGTTCAGCAAATTCAGGTCAAGACTTGAAGACTCCGCTTTGAATGCTTTGGCGAATTTTTGCCTTTCTTCGTATTTTACTCGAAATTTTGAGGATGTACGAGTCAGTCGGAGCTCAGATTCGGATTCAGCGGGTACCGAAAGACATGTCGGCTGGTGGGTCTGACTAAACGTACCACTTTTTTGTTTTGTGCGCCGGTGTATTATAACTTTGGTCCGATGTTTGTAAGTACCAGAATAAGAAGAGATAGACCCATTAAAATGTAAACTTAAAAAAATGATCAGAACGTCGAGCTGAGTTGATTTAGCCATGTCCGTCTGTCCGTCTGTTTGTATGCAATTTAGTCCCACAGTTTTCGATATATCCGGATGCAATTTGGTAGGTGGGTGTATTTTAATAATGCACTAATCATTTGTCGGAACCGAAAGAATCGGGCTACTATAACATATAGCTCCCATACAACTGATTGTTCAGATATGAGATTTTTTCGTTATAACTTCTCCATTTATGCAGCTAGGAACATGAAATTTTGCACTGCTATCACTCATTATCAAAAGAAAGTTTACAGTAAAAATAGGAAAGATCGGATCACTATAACCTATTTATTGCCTCCATACAACTGCTTGTTCAGACAGGGGGTTTTACTGTAAAAACTCCTTTATTTGGACAGCTAAAATACAATTTAAACAAATTATTAGTTCCAGATTTGTCTGTATTAATAACCATGCGATTTTTAAAATCAAATTATTGTAAATTTTAAATAGTTTTATTTCATATAATGTTTAAATTCTTGCAGTTATTGAGTTTTTACTCATATTTATAAAAGTTATGTCTCAATGTCAAATGCCGGGATCACAATTTTCCGCATAAATTAGCATCCCTACTAAACACATAGTTTTTAATTATGTAGGTTAAATTGTGGCTTATTTGCTGGCAGCATCAAATAAATTTAATTGTGTAATTTAATTTTGTGTTCTGAAAAATATATGTATTTAAAATCTGCATAATTAGTAAAGAAAAATTATAAAATTTGATCCTATATTTAGACTTAGACGGGTATGGCGCTATATTGCCGTCAAGTTGCCTAGCTGGGTCAATTTTTATGTGTTTACTTATATACATTAGAGTGAATCGTAAAAAACAGAGCTTGTTCATAGTCTTGACGGCAAAAATGCGGATTAACGAGCCGCAAGGTCGTGGGTTCGAGTTCCACGGTCAGTAGAGTTTTCATTTATTATATATTTTTCATTCAATTATGACTTATAAATTTGTTTAACGTTATTTACAGTTATTTGTTGTTGACTTTTTCAATTAAATTTAGCTCTAAAAATTTTAATTAACAAGTAATAACATAAAATAAAAGTAAATAAAATAAAGGAAAATAGAATGTATAAATAACATAAATTTAAAAAAAAAAAATATAAATAATAAAAACAAAAAACTTGTTGGCAATCGCTTCAACCGCGGATCGAACCTGGGACTTAAAGCCAACAGCTGGCCTTTTTTACCAGTGTTGTGATCGACAATTCCCTTGAGCCGAATTAATAATTCCCGAGACAATTCCGAATTAACAAGTTGATCCGGATCAACGCTGCCGTCTGGCTATGCTTTAAAATCATCGACCTTGATTTCTCAATATCTACACATATTAATTCAATTTTAGTTAAATTGAATTATAAATTTTAGTAAGTGATGCATTTTCCATGATGTGTCCATGGGCGTAGCCAGGTAGGGGCAGGAGGGTGCTCAGACCCTCCTAACTTTCAAATTTTCCTTATGTATATATAAAATAGTACTCTGAAATGCCAGCTTAATAGGGTCGATCCCAATTAAAATTTTGTTGTCGTCGAATTAAAGACAATCACCAAATTTCATGAAAAATAAAGAAGACTTTTACTGCTTTCTAATCAAGTATTTGTATGAAAATGTCACTTTACAGAACTCAATGAACCTATTTTATTTTTTATGAATAAGACTAAATATATGTAGGTATATTTTTTAAAACTGAATGCTTTTAGTTATTTAATGGGAAAAATGGTGTATTGCTGGTAAAAAAAATTACTCGATTTAACGAATTTTTCGATATTACGAATTAGGCGAGATCAGGCGCTACAGTATTTTTGAGTGGAACTCCTTTCTGCGTAAGCGGCCTTCGGCCGCGCTTCAAAGAAATAACCCTCCTTATTTCCGCGTTATACGGATGTATCGGATCTAGATAGACCTAGTTTCGCCCAGAAAAAACTAGTTTATCCGAAGATCGGGTTTGGCCGGTAACACATATATATGTATGTACATAACTACATATCGTCGCCTGGGTAAAAGATTGTCGTATGTTAATTTCGGCAGGTTGTGGGAAATCGCGATTGAAGTTTGGAATGCAATTTCTCAAAAACGCGAAGATAGATTTTATCCAAAGCCTCTGAAAATGTTACTAGTTCACAAAGTTCTTAAATTATTTTATTTTTAATGTTGATTGTTAATTAGTTTTGAGTTTATGAAGGATTTTCTTTAGTAAAATTTTGTCGCAAGCGTCGTTTGTCCACAATTTGGTAGCCACTTTGTAGGAAATACGACAAAATGTGATCAAAATTTCTACCAAATTAACGACACTTTTTACTCAATATCTCGGAAACTAAAGGAGATATTCAAAAATGGAGAACGCCGTTTTTAAGACATTGATTAGTTTAATATGACTGCATCACCAACTGAATTTTTACTAAATTATCGAAAAAGTTTTAGTCAATATTTCGGAAACTAAAGGAGCTATCTAAAAANGTTTTTAAGACATTGATTAGTTTAATATGACTGCATCACCAACTGAATTTTTACTAAATTATCGAAAAAGTTTTAGTCAATATTTCGGAAACTAAAGGAGCTATCTAAAAACTGATAAAACCAATCGAAAGACCTTATTTCAAGATATATAACTGCATCTAGAACTAAAAATCGTCAAAATGGCGCTTACGACAATCTTTTACCCAGGCGACGATATGCATACATTCGTATATGTACATATGTATGTATGGGCAAGTATCACTTCAGTATTTATGAGGTTATTTAAACGCTGTTTAAATGCTATGCAAGTTTGTATGGACAAGCAAGTCGAGCGAGCATTCAAATGAATGATGATAAAAGAAGCGAAAAAAATCGTTTTCACGCCAATGCAGACGAAAATTCCCATTTCGCAGTCGCCAATTGCAAATTACAGCGATTATAGTTGCCACTGGAAAACGCACAGCTGATATATCACCAGCATATCTTCAAGGCACTATCTCCGAAGTATCAGTTTTTTTTCTTTCTGAAACTCACAAATGAACAGGAGAATAAATGTGTGTGAATATTAACGTTAAACTCGTATATCTTAATTATTATTTTAATTTGCGAATGTACTGCATTACAATTTGGTAAATTTACTATACATACATACGTATGTACTATTTTCTCAGACTATTTTCACACATATTTACATACATACATATATGTATGAATATGTACGATTTTAAGTACATTGCACATAATAACAAAATATATAGAAGCGTGAAAATATGTATATACATATATATTCATGCATTCACTAAATGCGGCAACTTCTTTTTTAATTTCGTTGCGCATGCGCAATGGCAACGCTCAACGGGCAATTTAATTGCAGAGCATAAAAAAACAAATTTTAATTTGTCCATAAGCAACTAACGGGTGATTTTTTTGAGGTTAGGATTTTCATGCATTAGT
>NW_016161530.1:0-182 GCF_001687245.7 Rhagoletis zephyria
CACCGAGATGTGTATACAAAATTAATTCCATACTCGTGGAGAAAAATTTCCGGTATTCGAAAAGAGGACATGGTTCCTCCCGTACAAATTTACTGTTTTCTACTGCTTATCTCTAAAGGTGTTCATGGTAGAGTACTGGGACTTGTTACTGGGGTATGTAAAATCAATTCTAAATTCATGGA
>NW_016161530.1:207-1137 GCF_001687245.7 Rhagoletis zephyria
CTGCATATCTCTGGAGGTGTTTATTGTAGAGGACTGGAACTTGGCACCGAGATGTGTATACAAAATTAATTCCATACTCGTGGAGAAAAATTTCCGGTATTCGAAAAGAGGACATGGTTCCTCCCGTACAAATTTACTGTTTTCTACTGCTTATCTCTAAAGGTGTTCATGGTAGAGTACTGGGACTTGTTACTGGGGTATGTAAAATCAATTCTAAATTCATGGAGGAAGATTAGGGTTATAAGAAAAAAGGGCACTTCCAGTACAAATTTACTTTTTCTTGCCACATATCCCAGGAAGTGTTTGTGGAAGAATACTGGAACTTGGTATGGAGTTATGTATGCAAAATGTATCAATTGCTCATGGAAAAAATGTGAGTTATTAAAAAAGGAGGCATGTCGCCTCCCATACATACTAAAAACTTCTTAATACATATCTCTGGAAGGATAGAAAATCTCTCGTATTTTAAATTTGTTATGGAGATTTATTTAATAAGTGCCGTACTGACAGAATAAATTTCATTAAATGGAAAAGGGAGAGCCGGGTTCGGTCTTATAATGTAAAGCTCTCTTTATGCATTTGCTACAGTAATGAGAAGTGGTATTTTATCAAGGCCAGGTTACTAAATTTGATTTGGAAATATTAGAACCCGCCGTGGCACCTCCAAGAAGGTTACACGTTCACGCGTCGTATATTCGTTGATGTTCTGATGGGCATATGTATGTACTTATGGACACCAATGTTTTCATGTATGTACATACATATGTTTGAATGGTTGTATATATGTTTGTGTATGTACATATGTTTGTGTACATGGATAAATACACATATGTAGGACAAACGAAAACAATTCTAATAAGCTGCTCGTTGATATAAATGCGAACTGTACTGATTGTCAAAAATTATGTGTTTGTTGTACATTTGTTCATG
>NW_016161530.1:1162-3915 GCF_001687245.7 Rhagoletis zephyria
CTGCATATCTCTGGAGGTGTTTATTGTAGAGGACTGGAACTTGGCACCGAGATGTGTATACAAAATTAATTCCATACTCGTGGAGAAAAATTTCCGGTATTCGAAAAGAGGACATGGTTCCTCCCGTACAAATTTACTGTTTTCTACTGCTTATCTCTAAAGGTGTTCATGGTAGAGTACTGGGACTTGTTACTGGGGTATGTAAAATCAATTCTAAATTCATGGAGGAAGATTAGGGTTATAAGAAAAAAGGGCACTTCCAGTACAAATTTACTTTTTCTTGCCACATATCCCAGGAAGTGTTTGTGGAAGAATACTGGAACTTGGTATGGAGTTATGTATGCAAAATGTATCAATTGCTCATGGAAAAAATGTGAGTTATTAAAAAAGGAGGCATGTCGCCTCCCATACATACTAAAAACTTCTTAATACATATCTCTGGAAGGATAGAAAATCTCTCGTATTTTAAATTTGTTATGGAGATTTATTTAATAAGTGCCGTACTGACAGAATAAATTTCATTAAATGGAAAAGGGAGAGCCGGGTTCGGTCTTATAATGTAAAGCTCTCTTTATGCATTTGCTACAGTAATGAGAAGTGGTATTTTATCAAGGCCAGGTTACTAAATTTGATTTGGAAATATTAGAACCCGCCGTGGCACCTCCAAGAAGGTTACACGTTCACGCGTCGTATATTCGTTGATGTTCTGATGGGCATATGTATGTACTTATGGACACCAATGTTTTCATGTATGTACATACATATGTTTGAATGGTTGTATATATGTTTGTGTATGTACATATGTTTGTGTACATGGATAAATACACATATGTAGGACAAACGAAAACAATTCTAATAAGCTGCTCGTTGATATAAATGCGAACTGTACTGATTGTCAAAAATTATGTGTTTGTTGTACATTTGTTCATGTTTGTCATTGTGCCTGTAATTTTCTAAAGTAGATTTGTGCTCTCGCTATCTCCTTGTATTAACTCGTCCTTCGTTGGCACGCTCTGATGAACATATGTGAGAACGATAGCAAGGCCAACTTATATAAGGCAGTGTTACAGGAGCAGTTGAAATTTTCGCCCGATGTTTCTTAAAGAAAGCCATATATGTAGCGACCGTTGGTTCAACTTGGTGTTTTTTGCTCTAGATTGCACCATTTGTGGGCCTGTTGAATGAATTTAGGTCTTGGTTGTATGAGAGATCAAAAAATTTGGATTTTCTGGCAAATTGTACAACTTATCGCTACATTAATGGCCATGTTGTACAAACTCTAAATAGCCGAAAATGGATAACTCAGCCGAAATAGGTACGTTCTTTCGTTGAATTTTTTAAATGTAAGCCGAAACTATGAAATTGTAAAAATGAGATTTTACAATGAGACTGCTCGCAAAATTGCAATGTTTGTGGGCAAAACGTCCAACTTGATTGCGGATTATTTTGAACCAACGTTTTCGGCTTGCATTATGTCTTTGTTGTAATTCATTCTGTCATTTACTACCATTATGTGTAGGCCAATTTATGAAATAATTTCATACGTTTGAGTAGAAACTGAATGATTGAACACCATTTCATGATTTCAATTAACGCGAAATAGAGTTTATGCACTTAGTTTTTACTCAGATCGATGAAATGATTTCGTGAATTGGACTACGCATACATGTGATACTTATGCTTTTAATTTATAAGGTAATTTTATGTTTTTATACTCTTGCTACCACATGAATATATGAATTCGTGATAAGAATATGTGAATTCAAAAAACCCCGTTGCATTTAACGGAACGGAAGTTTCACAAAAATATTTCCATTTATAGAAATAAACAAGTTAATAGCAGTGCTCTCGTACCTAAAATCTTGCAAAGTGGGGGAAATCGAGAGCGCAAAATGACACTGGAATCTGCCACTTTCTGCTGAAAAAAATTTTACCTGCGAAAACTTACAAGTAAAAAAGTCTGCTGACCACACACTTGTGTTCGTGAATAAACAAAAGAAAGGAAGAAAAGTTTAGTTTAGTTAATTTACTATTAATCTCTAATTTTCTAATTTCCGTGCGTCAACTATGGCTGCCGTATAAAATGTTTCAACTGTACATATTTTTCCCAGAAATATACCAAAATAGATAATAATGCTGAAAGATTCTTGACCGAATTTGTCAGTTGATCGTTAAAACGAAAATGGGATAATTTTAAAGGCACATTAGTAGCTATATCTACTTAATTTTTGTGAAACAAGGAAGGGCGCTTGGAGGAGATTCTTTTATTATTGAACGCGTCAAAATATGGTATAAAAAATATTTGTTAGAAAAAAACTTATTCATTCCGAGATAATTCATTTATATGTGAAAAATATTTTTCCTATACAAAAGTATTCAATAGTAAAAAAAAAATCCAAATTGGGGCAATGCACCAAGCGGATAATAAATTACCAACTGAACCACCTATTGCAACTGTGAAAGTTATCAGCTGTTTCGAAGACTGCAAGTTTTGCATATTTTGCAAACTGCTCAGAATTTTTGCTGTTGTATGATTTTGTGTGGAGAATACAAAAACGCTCCTACCAAATTTACCTATCAGAAAGTCAGAATGGCGTAAGTTGCACTTTTTTACTGGTTTTGCGTTCAATAACTTTTTCTGATATTTTAGTCTTCCCCTCAATTTTACTCGCTACGATTATTTTATTCTCTGGCTGCTAGTACTTCCTGGAAAATTTTACGAAAAGACATATTTTGACAGCAATTATTTTTTT
>NW_016161530.1:11688-50614 GCF_001687245.7 Rhagoletis zephyria
TTTAAGTAAGAGTTTCGTTTTTTAATAAACACCACGTATTTAAATATGGTAGAAAAATATGACTATATTTTTATGCACAAAAATTCAAAACTCCAAGTAAATAGAGTGTGGTATTTCGACATAATTGTGCTGCAGTACCGTATCTTGACAAAAATGTATCAAAAATGTCAATGTAGTACCAATGTACTTTTGGCTTTTAAAATGTACCAAAAAGTACAACTGTACCATCAATTTCATTACTGGGCTACCCCGCACGCTGTCCAAATTGCTCCAAACTTGTGACAAACATCGCCACTGACAACCTGCGTTGTCCAAGCGAGACTTAGATTCTGTTATCATCTGCGGGTGGATCATCTAATGGGACGCAACAGTTCAACAACTGGCTCGTATTTTATGTGATACAGGTTCGCAGATTGATATTTTTAAAGATCGCTTAGACAAAGCATTGAGATCATATATGTAATACCCCTATATTGGCAGTAAGAGCTAGTACCGTCCGAAAACACTACAGTACAGATATATCAATAAACACGTACGAAATAAAAGGAGTACATATGTTTATAAATAAACATGTACACAACACAAAAACGGCACTCAACTACACAATGCATTGACAAAAATGGTACTAGACTGTCTCGCTTTGATTTCGGAATGCTTACACATTGGGAAGTTAGCTTACTGCCAATATAGAAGGATTACATATATGATTGAGATTAACTCATTTCATCCCAAAGGCCAAAAATTTGGAATTTTTTAATAAAACGTATTTTAGGCCTAAAAATAATGGAGAAGTGATCAAAAAAAATTTAGTCGCATTAGGCTTCCTAGGGTGGGCCATTGCGAAAACGCAACGTTGGGAGAATCCACTACTATTACCTTGAGCGAGACAATATACTAAATAAGTTTTAAAACACTGTTTGGGCAAATTAAACCTACTTACTACCTACTTAAAAAAATATGAAATTTAGTATGAGTAATTAAATTAATTAAATATGTAATAAATAATAAATTTCTATGTTGTGTACTGGCCGCAACAAAGTTTTCTTTTGTGTATTCCTCCATTTTACCCTTATTTCCTTTCACTCCAGCTGATAGGAGAGAACTCTACCGACAACTGGTTGTGTAAATTAAAGGGGTCGATTATCAATAGCAATCGAACTTCAGTTGCGCTGCTAGTTGCCAAAAGGATATTACAGATGGCAACTGGCAACTTTCAACTAACAACTGCAGTTGCTCCAAAGTGTGTATACAGGCGACTATATTTTTGTGGTGGCTTGGAATATTTTTGGAGCGTATTTAGGATCAAAAATTGGAAAATTGTGTCATACATTTTACTTTTTAATAATTAATTAGTTTTAATAATTACTTTTACAGAATATGGTGAAAATAACAAAACAACTTGAAGTCTTCGTTCCCGTGGAGTACGCCCTTTGGCGAAACAAAAGCGAACACTGATTGCAAATTTTTACCTTTATCAACTGAAGTACCTCTTTTAAAACGACCCCGACACACCAAGTTTTCCAAATTAAAGTCATTGCTGTGGCACTTCCTTCTGCGAAAAATCAAAGAGATGCACAAGCTGTTATGAGCGGAGGTTTTGTAGTTGAACGAAGTGGTTCATCTGTTTATTAACCAATTATACAACAGCTTCTTTTGGAAGTCCTCAATATGCTTTGAAAATGAACACAAAACGGTAACAAAAGAAATACCTTGAGAGCATTACGTTTTGCTTCAGTACACGCGGTAGCTCTAGAGGATTGGAATTATTCTTTAAGGCCGCGTTCATGCACTTCTCTTCCTCTTAAACAAATAACTGTGATGAATTTAGCTTTATTGCTGTCTTTTCTTTAAAACTATTTGTTTTGATAATTTATTTTTAGTCGCACAACTTGTTTACAGCCGCTTGCTGGTTGTCGAACTGTCCAGTTTCGATTATCGATAACTCGACAGCAACCGAACCGTGGTTGTGTTGCTATCCGTAATCGGCCCATAAAGCTCAGGTTGAAGAGCAAAACAGCTGATTGTCGGTGGTGTGCCAACACATTGAGGAAATGTCTCCATTAGGGGTGTTCGCGCCAAAACGATACCGACCAGTGGTAAGAGAAAGAGATGACGCGAAAAACTACGGTTGCCAGACGTACTGA
The DNA here is from genome assembly GCF_001687245.7 of Rhagoletis zephyria. Taxonomy (NCBI): domain Eukaryota; kingdom Metazoa; phylum Arthropoda; class Insecta; order Diptera; family Tephritidae; genus Rhagoletis; species Rhagoletis zephyria. The sequence goes on from NW_016161530.1 coordinate 13,833, forward strand.
TTTAATCAATACAGTACTGATTTTTCAACTCTTGTACTGCTTTTATTCATTTGTTCAATCAGTACACTAATGTCCAGATTTTTCAAAATTTGTACTGATTTATACTGAATTTTTAATTCAAACAAAATACTTTAAGATTTTCTTAAGGTTTTTACTAACGTTGGAACTTCCTTAAACTGTACTGTAAAAAGGAAGAAGATAATAATTTAATTATAGTTGACGGTTAACATGTTTCAGATAATGTTTGATATGTCCAAGAAATTAACAAAACAAAATGATCAGTCCTTTTATAAGCATATCGCCGGGTCGTTATATTCCAGTTGCGATAATATGATAAGGCTTAAATTATTTAAAAGTAAGGCTGACATTTATTTGTCGATTGTTGATAGTTATCTCGAAAATAACTTTCAGTAATAACAACAAATTTGAATATTCGAATGGCTTTTGCCTATAACTTACAATTCTTTTTTCACAATTTACTGACCTTGTAAAAGAGTTTTGCATACAAGATATATAGTTAGATACTCTTTCCAGCGAATTCTTAGTCTTTCGAAGTTTTTGCGTAGTTGAAAAAATGAATTTACATAAATAAATTGGTAGCGTCACTGAAAGTTGTGGAAAAGGCGAACCCAAGCCCCCAGTCAATGATGACGAAATGGATGCTTTATGGCGAGGTACGAATATTAATTACACGTCTTAAAAACAACAAAGATGCTGCACCTGATGACCTGCCAGCTGAGCTGTTCAAGTACGGCGGTGAGGGGCTGACAAGGTGCATTCATCAGCTCTTATACCGATCCGCCCAATCCATAATAAAGGAACGCCGTACGCGCCAACTACCGCTGAGCTTTATAAGCATAGGTTATAAGGTCTTGTTGAGCGTATGTTGTAAAAGACTGAAGCCCACCGTCAACGAACTGATTGGGTCGAGATGGTGAATTTATTTGTGGACTTCAAAACCGCTTCCGACATCAATAAAACGAGTCCCACACGCTGCGATGTCTGAATTTGGTATCCATGCGAAACGGAAACGGCTGTGTAAAACGACGTTAAGCAATACCACCAGCTTCCTTAGAATTGGTAAAGACCTCTCCCAGCCGTTTCTTACCAAACGGGATTTCAGATAAGGCGACTTCCCCTCATGTTAATCTTATAGAGAAGATAATAAGAGGTTCAGAACTGAACCGCTCAGGAACAATATATTGTCTGGTGGTCAGCGATTACAAAACGGAGTATCTCCTGCCATCAAACAAACAGTCGGCGCACTCACGCCTTGGCACCCACGTGACTGTTGACAGTTATAATTTCGAGAAAGTGGAGAATTTTGTTTACTTGGGAACCACAATTAACACCGATAATAATGTCAGCATCGAAATTCAAAGCTGAATCACTCTTGCCAGTAAGTGCTACTTTGGACTGAGTAGGCAATTCAGGAGTAAAGTCCTCTCTCGGCGTACGAAAACCACACTCTATAAGTCACTCATCATGCCCGTGCTGGTATATGGCGCAGAGGCATGGACAAAGAACAAGGACTTGGCTTTACTTGGCACAGCGCCAAATAAAAATGAGAAGAATGAGACAATGAATCTTCCACGCATTCAGGGAAGTATTGTTTATTTTGCGGTATTACATTAACGGTGGTAGTAGTGGATCGTCCCAACGCTGCGTTTTCGCAACACCTATATTTACACATGTCCCAGACGCAATAGGTAAAACATATTTGGTGGATATATGCACAGGAAGTTAATTTGGCATTTTGGCATCATATTTAAGTCCATATGAAAAAAAAGAATATTATGCGTGTCACCATTGCAGTCATTTCAAAATTGGTCCAAATTGGGCCCTAATTGCAAGTAAAACTTTTTTTACAAATTGGTAAAATATAACAGCAAAGCTACCATTTGTCTATGGCATTGTAGATTTCTGCAGCTTATCTATTTTAAAACAATTTTTAGTTCTGCTGTTGCGAAAACGTAACGGTGGTACGAAATGGGTTAAAAATACACAAATTGGAATTAAAGGTACAGGGAATTGGATCCAGTATTAGTACTAAAACTTATATTATAAACAAAAAGTCATTGCATTCGAAATTTTTAGACCCAAATCAAGGCTTTGGTTATTCCGGCAATCACTTCGGACACCCCGGCTTTATGTAGACGTTAATCAGTGGCAACACCTGGCTGACCTCAATGTGGCCAATATCGATTTTGGTATACCTAAAACGACGTCTCGTTTGTGACTCCAAAAATACAATTAAACAAAAAATGAGATATAATTCATATAATATATATAGTAATATACACAAAATATTTTTACTCATGAAAAGTGTAACAAAATATAGGAAAAGCGTCGTCTTTAATAACTGCTCGGCAAATTGGACATAGCGCTTTTGTATGAATTTCGTTTGCATGCTTTTTAATATGTTGAAAACATTGCTGGAAAACCTTAAAATGTTTGCATGGCACCATGGCGCAATAAACAGGTGAAGTAATAAAACAGCTTTCTTGCTTTATTTTTTATCATCCGGCTGCAATTTTTCAAATAAGGCAGTGTCAAAATCTTTCTTCTCGCTCTTATTACTTCACCTTTTATAATTCCGCCATGGCATGGAACAACAAAAGTTGCCCTTCCTGTTCGCAGCATATAGCACAGAGAATATTGTTTTGAGTTTTATCTGCAGTTACAATTTCTGCTTTCTCGCTTTATTTTCTGACATTCGGCTGTCTTATAGCCACATTTTTTTCAAATAAGGCAGTGTCAAAGTATTTCTTCTTACCCTAATATTACTTCACCTGGTATAATTCTACCATGGGTGGGGTGCATGCAATAACACCATACGCAATAGTTCCCAACTATTGTCATTTTATTGTTATTCTTGTTTCTAAACAGTTATAATGCCGGCAGTGCATGAGTGCGAAAGGAGGGGAGGGGCGCGGGGCGTCGCACAGTGCGTAATTTGGGTATTTTGGGGAAGGAAGGAAAATCGAAGTTGGTAAAAAAAAATTCAGATACGATATGTATGCGTATAGATGTCTGATATAATAGAAAATCGGTCCCCAATTGTTAGAAGATTACCTGGAAGAATTCTGAGCTTGTGCAAACATGCCTGTTTTGATGAACGAACACATTGTTAACTTAATTAAAAACATTATTTTGAAATTTTAGACGTCAGCCTTACATATCAATTACGCTCACGGTGGACCTGAACCAACTTTAAATCGAAGGTCATAGCACATCATATTTTTTTGCTAATTTGGGTTAATTATGTTATGAATAACTTGTAAAAATTATAAATAAATTATCGAGCCGTTTTTGANTGCATGCTTTTTAATATGTTGAAAACATTGCTGGAAAACCTTAAAATGTTTGCATGGCACCATGGCGCAATAAACAGGTGAAGTAATAAAACAGCTTTCTTGCTTTATTTTTTATCATCCGGCTGCAATTTTTCAAATAAGGCAGTGTCAAAATCTTTCTTCTCGCTCTTATTACTTCACCTTTTATAATTCCGCCATGGCATGGAACAACAAAAGTTGCCGTTCCTGTTCGCAGCATATAGCACAGAGAATATTGTTTTGAGTTTTATCTGCAGTTACAATTTCTGCTTTCTCGCTTTATTTTCTGACATTCGGCTGTCTTATAGCCACATTTTTTTCAAATAAGGCAGTGTCAAAGTATTTCTTCTTACCCTAATATTACTTCACCTGGTATAATTCTACCATGGGTGGGGTGCATGCAATAACACCATACGCAATAGTTCCCAACTATTGTCATTTTATTGTTATTCTTGTTTCTAAACAGTTATAATGCCGGCAGTGCATGAGTGCGAAAGGAGGGGAGGGGCGCGGGGCGTCGCACAGTGCGTAATTTGGGTATTTTGGGGAAGGAAGGAAAATCGAAGTTGGTAAAAAAAAATTCAGATACGATATGTATGCGTATAGATGTCTGATATAATAGAAAATCGGTCCCCAATTGTTAGAAGATTACCTGGAAGAATTCTGAGCTTGTGCAAACATGCCTGTTTTGATGAACGAACACATTGTTAACTTAATTAAAAACATTATTTTGAAATTTTAGACGTCAGCCTTACATATCAATTACGCTCACGGTGGACCTGAACCAACTTTAAATCGAAGGTCATAGCACATCATATTTTTTTGCTAATTTGGGTTAATTATGTTATGAATAACTTGTAAAAATTATAAATAAATTATCGAGCCGTTTTTGAAAAAACTCATTTTGAATGAAAATTATTCCTTTTCTTTTAAAATTTCCACGCACCCGCTCTAGACCATGCATGCATGTAGGCAAGGGTCTAGGATTCTATAGCGAGCAAGCTGTAGAATCTCTACATTCCGACTTTAAAGCAACTGGGACAAATCTATATATTAGCACGCTAACATAAATTTTGTCTCCGTTCTTTTGGGGATCTACCGAACCGATTTCAAAACCAAGAACACCATTGGAAAGGCATTTTTCCGTAGATGAGCAGAGTTTTTATGGTTTCACAATTGGGTGAAAATTACCGTCGATTAAACATTTCGTATTTGTGTATAGATGTTGCTGCAACATGTTCAATTTGACATGTTTCGCATGTTGTTTCACTTTCACTCGCATTTGAAATTAAGCTTTGAAATAAAGATGAAGATGAAGAAATAAATGATAACGATGAAAGCAAAAGTGAAGATAAAGACGAAAATGGAGACAATGACAGGTACATAAGAATTAGGGTAACTGAAAGGGTAAAAACATTTCTTGAATTTATGAAGTGAAACTGCTTTAGCGGCAGTTGGTTGGTTGGGAGTAAATTTTCAAATTCAAGGGGAATAATGCACATGGAAATGGTTCTCAGCGGTTAAGCGGTTTGAGNGAAAAGGATGAGGCTGAAGATCGATATTGTTATCGATATAAAACTTGATATTTTTATCGATATAATAATCGATATTGATATGATAAAATAATCGATATTGTTATCGAAGCTGTTATTGATTAAATAACTGTGATCGATATAATAATCAATATAACATTCGATATTTTTATCGATGCAATAATGGATATTGTGATGGGTATAATAATCGATTAAATAATTGATTTTGTTATCGATTTAGTCATTTATATTGTTAACGATATGTACAACAATCGATACTGATGATTGTTATATTTATCGATGAATTAATCGATTTTACAATCGTTGTATTTTTTTATATGTTTATGGATATTGTTATCGGTATTTTTATCGACACAGTTATCAACAGATTTATCGATGTACTAATAGGAACATGGAATGTGATCTTGCATGACATCACATCACATTTTATCACATGATATGAAGAGACATCACATGATATTACATGACATAATATGATATCACATCACACGATATCACTTGACATGACATTAGATGATATGACATCACATTATATGGCATGACATCACAAGACATGACATCATATGATATGACATCACATTATATGGCATCACATCACATGACTTGACATCATGATATTACATCATATGACATGACATCAGAGGATATGACAACACATGACATGACATCCTATCACATAACATAAAATGACGTCACATCTTAACACGTCATCGCTACGTGAATAGAAAAAGAAAAGGATATAAGCAAAGATGTGAAAGATAAAAACAAAGATAAGACCAAGGTAAAGTTATCGATTTCAAAACTAAAACACCGTTGGGAAGGTAATTTTCTGTAGATGAGGAGAGTTTTTATAGTTTCGAAATTGGTTGAAAATCGTCGTTTAAAAATTTTCATATTTGTGTATGGTTGTTTTTGCAACCTGTTCAATTTAAGCCGTTTCGCATTTTGTTTTACTTCGTATTTAAAATTAAACTTTGAAATAAAGATAAATATGAAGATGAAGAAACAAGCGATAACGATGAAGATAAAAAAAGGCAACGTGAAGATAAAAACGAAAATTGAGACAAGGCGAAAATGGAGACAATGAGAAATACAACAGAATTATGTTAATAGAGTTGAAATTTTCGATTCGATTATGTAGATGTGGGCAATTTAGTTTTTAGTCTCCAAGAGGCTCTCAGACACATATAATCGAAAAACTTATTTAAAGTCTGTTTGACATATTAGTCAGTGATGAACACTTATCTGTACATACAAATACATATGCATATTTTTTATAAATGAAAATCGAGGTTCCTTTTTCGTTCTAATTTCAAAAGCAACTGAAGAAATTTGGAGGAGACTTGATAGAATTAGCATTAATCAATCCGGTATTAACGTTCATAATTTGATTTTAAGTTTTCCTGTAAATTCGCTACATATTTTGTTAGTGGACTTCAAATGTAATTCGCATAAAGGAGTTAGTATTTGTGACAGGTAAAATTCAAAATGGTATGAAAAAATATGTCGAATTCCGACAACTGGACGATACTAGTAAATAAAAAGTTTACTTTATATCCGGTACAGTTTGTAGAAATAAACGATGTTCTTTTCAATAATAAAAATTTAGTTGTTTATAAAATATCGTGCATTTTTTAAACAAATTATGTATTACATAAAAAAATAAATAAAGAGTGTTGTAGCCAATAGTGTTTCCTCCACATTATAATTTTTAAAAAGGGCCGTCGTAATGCTTAAATCCGTAGTCCAATATGTATGTATGAAAATTTTAAAAGAAAAGGAATAATTTTTATTTAAAATGAGTTTTTTCAAAAACGGCTCGACAAGTTATGGGCTATAAAATTTTTACACATTATTTATAACATAAATAACCCAAATTAGCAATAAAAAATGATGTGCTATGACCTTCGATTTACAGTTGGTTCGGGCCCAAGATTAAAAAAAATGGAATTTCGCTTTTTTCATATAAGCACATAAATTGTTTTACGTTTAACTGGATATCTGTATATCAAGGGCCAATAGTAAGAATTTGCACAAAATTGCACAATTAAAAAAAAAGTCGATTTAAAGTCAACCTCTGGGGTTATGTATTTTTGGTGACAAAAAATTAGTCATTGGAATTTTTCTTATTTTGAGGCATGTCAGCTACAAATCTCAAATTAAATCAAATCGACCTTAAGGCGAAGAAACACAAATAATAATTTAAGTTTTCTTTTTTTTCGATTTTTGTATACTTAGTTCTTGTAAAACACTATAGTTAATGCAACAGGTGAAAACTGTCAGCCAAAATGGTGCGAAGATATTAGAAATCAAATTATATAATTATATTTATATTTTTAGTGAATATATTGCTTGCTATGTATTTAATACATATCGCAAATATTAACAAAATCAGTCTATAAATACGGGATTTCCAAATATTTCGACCCCGGCGCCACCTAACGGGTAATTTTTTTGCAAAAATATTCCTGCAAATGCAACCAATATACGTGGAAAAAATAACCCAGATTCGACCATACCTAACGGAGATATATCACTTTTAATTTTTGACTATAAAGACCCTCCCCTGAAAATGCCTATATAAAATATTAGACTTATGGAATCACCCACATCGTTTGAAAGCATAATTATACAGTCTATTAGAAGTACATAACTAAAAAAAAATATATTCTAGAGTCAAAATTATGGGAGCTATGATTTTCCTTCCCCTAAATCGCCGAAATTACGCACTGCGCGTCGCTGGGCACTTTCAAAATTGTATACTTACAAATCCGTCCATTTAACTTGTTCATGTATGTACTACTTTTTGTCAAATGTAACTGGGTGAGTAGCTATGTGCACTATATTGTTAAGTTCAAAAGTTGGTCTTATTTCTCAACGCGAAAGGAAATAAAGCAAATTTGTGTTATTTGACATTCAATTGCGAAATAACACAAATTAGTACGCGATATCACTTTAATGTCATTTACGTTGACACGTGCCGAATTGTGCTCGGCTGATATCGGCTATATGCGGGCGATATGAACAAACACTTTTGATTATATGAGCGCTCTCACACATAAACCGATAACCGAACTGACATCGGCCGTTGACGTCCCTCAATGACGATAAATTTAAACATGTTTGCTTTTCTCGTCCGATGTCAGGTGAAAAGTACCAAAATGGACTGCGAAAAACTAACTTATTGGGTGCAAAAACAAAAAAATTACATATAAAATCACATGTGTAGAGTATGTCAATTAAAATGTATCAAAATATTTCACTGCTTACAAAATTATAATGAAAACTAGATTTGTGTGTACAAATACGGTCGGGAAATAATATGGTTAAGTGTGCGCATCAATTCGGACGGTCAATTGTTCGGCCGAAATCGGTCGGCCTATCGGATGCAATGTGCGCCTAGCCTTAGCCCTCTAAGACTTTCGTAGTGATGTTTCGATACAAGTAACTACGAGTAAATACTCGATATTTCTTCAAGTACTGAGTACTATTTGTACTCGAATCTTTCCCGCAAGTACTTAGGTTGGTATCGAGTACGCGGTTAAAGTATTTACTTGCTTTCCACCTATAGTGCTTTTGGAAACAAGTTCATACCTAAGATTGTATCCAATCTTAACCTGTATGAAGCAAATAAAATAACATAGCATTAATTCTGAGCGGTTGGAGAATCGGACTTCGACAGCGCGTTAAAAAGTGAAGTTGGCTAAATAAATAAAAAATAGTCAATGATGATTTTCCGTAGTAGTCAAGTTTCCAAATTTTACTAGATTTGAGACACGAACAAACTTGTGGCTACTCCAGGGTCATTGAGGGGCAATCGGAGTCTGGGGGGATTTCGAATGCAGGCACCTATCCCCCCTACGTACAATTTATTTTTTCCGGTGTAAGATGAGAAAAATAATAATAAGAATATCGAAGTATACTGCCGCCCAAAGTAAGAAAGTGGTAAACTACTTACATAAGAATCCCATTGCAGTTACGGCATTTATGATTTGGACGGCAGTATATTTAAGTATATAATTGATTTGGTAGTCTTATTGAATGAATGAATCAGAGAAAAACTTTAACAACGAAAATGCAAAATTTTATTCACTCAGTTTACCTTACAAATATTGAAACTATTGACATAATTCTCAGACTTTCGCCTTTCTGTCTTTAGCTGAGGCAAAGGCTTTGATTATAGCATCGAAGTCGAGTTTCCTTGCTAACCCACTTTCCAAACATAATGTAGTCACTCCTGAAACTCGACTCTGGGTTGAACAAGAACGATGATAGTTTTTTATCCTCGACAGAACGCTGCCAAGGTTGGCAAGGAAGGGATCTTTGGAACCATCGTAAGAAAATTAAGCCTCCCCGATGAAACGTCCGACAACGGACTAAGGCTAATCGACTTCGCCGGGGCCCGAAACATAGAAGTATGTAGTACTAGTTTCACACATAAAAACGTCCATTAGGCACCGTGGATGTCTCCAAAGAGAAAAATTAAAAACCAAATAGATAAAGTTTTCATAGACGGAGGCAACGCTTCCAGTGTTTTACACGTACGTACACTCCAAGGCCCAAAATTCGACTCGGACCACTATATTATTGCAGCCAGGATACGCGCGCGCCTCTGTGCAGCAAAAAATGTGCGTCAAAAAATACAAGGAAAGCTTAACGTCGAAAAGCTGCAGTCACAAGAGACAGCCAATGCATTCGCAACTCGACTCTCACACCTTGTCTCAGAGGGCACTCTCCAACCAACCGACATACGCGAGTAGTGGAACCACATCTCCCGCTAATTAAGTCCCACCGCCGAAGAGTAGTTGGATTTCAGCCAGCCCGAAAGAACAACTGGGTGCTTGGCCACGTCTTTCGCATGGACACCAACGCTTCACCTCTGAAAGTGTTCAACCCGGAACCCAGAAGAGGAGCGACTGGCGTGCTTTGTTGAACTCGGCCAAAATCTCTTCGGACACATCAGCAGGGTATTTTTTGCTAAGTCAAGTGCTACAGTCTGGACGTCTTCTTTCCCCATTTTCAATTCCCACGATGAAACGCCGTAAAATAGTGGTGGACTTTTAGAGAAATTTCTGCGAAGAACTGGGTATAAATAATTTTTCCAAAAATTCATATCCATTTCCCACACTTGAATACCCCTATAAAGCGAACTTTTTTTACAAAATACGGCATCAAGCTCAATAAAAATTGCTTAATACCTAGAAAGAAAAGCTTAACATATTTTTTGTTGATTTAGACTACTTTAACTGACAAAATAAATTGCTCTAAATTATATAAGATTTCACTTGTTTTGTAGTTTATCAGCTGGGTAAGGCTTCCTCCCGAATTTACCAACATTAATATTTTTCAATGATATTCAGGCTGCGCCGAGTTTTGTAGTCGAACAGTATACTGTGGCTGAATTTCTTTATTCATTCTGAACGTTTGGAATAAACTTTTCTGTTTATTTATTCTTTAGAACGTGCCTGATGATATGTTGACGTATATTTCAAACGCATTCTGTTTATTCCGGCTGTGAAATGGGATTATCCGGAATGTATAAAGAAACGCAGCCTGTGTAATTTTTGTTGCAAAATTCCAAATAGTTTTTGAAAATTTTTGTAGTGTTTTGGAAATTTTTATTTTTCTTTGAAAGTAAGTGTCCGAATGAAAACATTTTTTGGGTGCAAATTTAAGAAACATTAAACTATACAATGAAATTATTTGCGTTACAAAAATATATTTTTTTGCTTTTCAATCGCGTGGCTGGATCGTGCGCAATCTGTGTTGACTTCTTGCGCAAGAGGGAAATGCACGTTTCAATCGTTCCACTTTTATTTCTCATGCTCGAATTTCGCATGCAGTCGCTTAAACAATATCATATACGTCGATAAACTCCGTTGTGGAAGAAGACGAATCAGTTAATTATCCAGCGGAATTTTTGAACTCGATTGATCTTCCAGGGATGACCCCACATACTGAATTGAAAATAGGTGTGGCAATTATCACGTTGCGGAATATTAATCAGCCAAAACTCCGCAACGGTACGCGACTCGCAGTTAACAAATTGATGACGAACGTAGTGTAAGTAAAGCTTTTTACGTAGCCTTTCAAAGGTGAAGAATTCCATGATTCCAGTCGATACACCATTTCGATTTAAAAGATTGCAATTTCCAATTCGATTTGCATTCCGAATCACAATCAATAATGCTCAAGGGTATCCTTTGGAAAAGTGTTGTTTAGATTGAGATGCGGATTAGTTCTTAGATATCGCGTGTTTCCGTGTCGGCAAACCAGATATCCTTGATATCAATGCACAGAATGGAAACACGACAAATATTGTGTGCACACAAGTACTTATTACAAAATCAAACTCATATGAACGTATGCTTTTGTTTCGTTAATAATTTATCATCCATGTAACACGAATATGCCACAGCAAAGCGTGGCAGGGTACATCTAGTTCATATATAATAATTGCATCTGCAGTCGACACCTTGCAATCATTGAAAGAAGTCGTGTATACTATCTTCGATTTTCGTCGCATAAAATTGTGCCACGTGACTACTTATATATTCGTGAGTGACATCTAAGTAACATCGCGTATTTATTAACAATGGCCTCCAACTCCGGAGGAAATTACTTTGCATCGCTTGACCCAGCCCCTGATCCTGACATCGCAATCATTGAAAAAAGAAAAAGAAACACTAATGATGACTTGAACAATAAATTCGACTTCCCAACCATTACGCATACAAATACAATTCAAGTGAACAAAAACTACCCTCTAGTACGGTCGGTAGCAATTAGTCCATTTTAATTAGTGATTTCACTCATTAAAGGTAGCTGGTGAATTTACTAGGGTGGCGTATTCTAGGAACTCATGTAAAGTGATGAACAGCATTACAGGTAATCTGGTAGGTCCGGTGAATTCACTAGTTTCTCACTGATGCGTCGTATTCAACATTCGCTGAGTTACCTAGGTAACAGTCGTATTATTATTTTTTTTTTGCTTTTTTCCAACTGTTGATTCATGAATTGAACTTTATAGCGACAATGTTTTCAATTTATTTGTGCTTGGCGTCACGTGTCAGTTTCGGTGGTGAAAAAAATAAATTGAAATAAATATTGGTAATAATAATAATTAATTGTTAAAAACTAATAAATTAGTAGTGGGAAAATGATAAGCAAAAGGCACTTAAAACGCTTACAGCGTTCAGAGAGGGACAAATATTTGGGGATGTTTAGGCGCGCAGAAAACTGTGAATTTGTGCAAAAAACCGAATCAGCGAAAAAGAATAATGTGCCGGATATAGAAAATCTGGAATTGTTTAATAGGATTAATGATGTAAACAGAAATTTTGAGGAAGTTCGAAATGAGCACAGTTTAAATGATAAATTAAGAAAGTGGTTCCATAAACATAAGCCTTCGCGAGATTGTGCTGTGGACTTGGTGAAAATTTTAAGGGAGGAACAAATAAATGTAAATGCATTTTATAAAATAAATTTTTCTACGAAACCAGACATCACAAATGTCGCTTGTGGCTCATATCTCCACGTAGGATTATCCCAACAATTACAAAAAATACTAAATGTGTTGGAATTTCCGCCTTCGCTTAGTATTGACATTAATGTCCATGGGCTACCTTTATTTAAAAGCGCCAAAGACCAATTTTGGCTCATTTTAGGAAGAATAAATAATTTAGAAAATGTTCCAGTTTTTCCTATAGGCGTGTTTTTAGGTAATAGAAAGCCAAATAATTTGGAAGTACTTTTTTCGGAAATTTTCTAATGATCTGGTAGATGTAATGAGAAATGGTTTGCAAATAGCTAACAAAAACGTTAAAGCTGAGCTTCGTGCAATAGTTTGTGACGCTCCAGCACGGGCATTCATTAGTGGCACACCTGGGCACACATCTCGTAATGGGTGCTCAAAGTGCACGCAAGTAGCGAAAAAAGTTGATGGGGTTTTAACTTATAGTACCAACCCAGGAGTGTTAATAAGCAATGAGGACTTTTCGAAGAGAAAATATGTAAAGCATCATACAGAGCAGTACTTGAATGAAAAATCAGTGTTTGAAAAGCTGGGCGTGTCAATGGTGACTCAAATTCCTTTGGACTGTATGCACCTTATAGAATTAGGCGTGGTTCGAAAATGTTTATTAAGATTACTCAGTAATAAAGTGGCTATAAAATTATCAAAGAATAACAAAAAAATGGTGTTAATGCGTCCATATATTCCAAAAGAGTTTGCTCGAAAACCACGATCACTAGATGAACTGTTAAATTGGAAAGCCACAGAATTCAGGCAGTTCCTTTTGTACACTGGTGTTATTGCCCTAAGGATGAGATATGTGGCGACTACTACTATCAATTCCTCCTCCTACATTGCGCATACAGACTGCTTTGTTGTCCGAAGCGACGTGATTCAAACTTAAAAAATGCTCAAAATATGTTAAATCTATTTGTACAAAATTTTCCGGTAGTATTTGGCGATAATAGTATTTCATACAATGTTCACAGCTTACTTCACGTAAAAGATACTGTAGAAGTTGTTGGTGACCCAATTAAAGGCTCTTGCTATGCTTTTGAGAATTATTTGCAAAGTCTTAAGCGTTTCGTTCGAAAGCCCACTAAAATACTTGAACAAATTTTTAGAAAAATTATGGAAGAATCTTCCCAACTTCCTTTAGGCCAAGATCAGCCAAAAATTACTAGGTAAAATTTGTATTTTTAAAGATTTTGTATTAAGTTCTAAGAGTCCAAACAATTATTGCTACGTTAAGGGCTCTATTCCAATTTTAATTCAATCACTAGATCAAAGTGGTGTCATAATAGGTAGACAATTTAAAAACATTCGCAGTTTTTTTCATGTGCCCTTAGATTCAAGAAGTATAGGCATTTATTTAGTGGACTTGGAAACTATTGACATAGAAGAAACTTTTGCGCTACTAGACGTTGAATGTAAGGTTGTTGGAATACCCTATAAGAATGACTTAGTTTTAGTGCCAATGTTGGGGGAGAAATAGTTAGATAAGTAGTAAGTTTGGGTGGTGGGATTAGAGGGTTAAATGGGGTTGGGATTGATTCGGATGCTTATTGTATAATGAAGTGGGGTAAGTTTGGGGTGAGGGACTAAAGTATAATAACTATATTAATAATAATTAATAATTAGCAGAATACATCATAAAACAATATTAACCTTTTAATATAAATATGAATGGAAGTAGCGCAAAAAAATTTAAACGTATGGACTTCAATATCCAAGGTACATATGAGCCTACATATTACCAATTAAGGTTTATTCTAAAAAGTGAAAATTGTTGTTTTAGATCATGAAAAGAACTGCAACTGCGAAGCCTTTCAAAGGAAGATGGAAAATATGTTTGAGGAAATGAAAGGTACATACAAACAAAAGTATAACACCAAAATATCAGAGCGCCATAATCCATTTGGACTGAATGTTCGTTAAATTTATACTTACGTTCGTTTTTTGCACAGTGTGCACATTCACTGATTTTTGGTATCTATATTATTTCTTTCGCCATTGTAAGCATATACACAAAAAATAACTACTAACTTATCATATATTCATTTTGTGTATTTTTTCCAGAGACAATGCAGCAGGAGAACAAAGTTTTAAGAGGTAAGGGCACGCACTTATGAGCATCAGTGTACTTTAAATACACATACTGTTTTTTAATTATTTTATATTTTGTTAATCTTGTATAAAAAATATGGTTGATTCTACGATCCAAATTTCAAAAATGCGAGCTCCAATTAAAGAATATTCTGCAAATTTTCACCAAAATATTACACTTTTTAATTACATTCTTTATAAAAAACAGAGCATGCAGTTTTAAGCCCATTCAATTTTAGTGTAATAATGTGCAAGTCTGAAGAGGGTAGGGCTTACCAATGATTTTGGAAAATTTTTTTTATATAGAGAAAATGAGCGACACCTTCAACAAAAAATTTGTCAAAAATCATTGGTAAGTCCTAGCTAACTTTATTATACCAAAATTGAATGGGATAAAAACTGCATACTCAACTTTTTTCAAAAGAGTGTAATTAAAGAGTGCAATAATTTTATGAAAATTTGCTGAATTTCCTTTAATTTTGCGCAAGGTTTGGAGCTCTGATTTTTGGGGTTTATGTTGCAGAGATAACCACATTTTTATAAAAAAAAATGCGGAAAATAAAATAATTAAAAAGCAGTTGCCCGTATTGCAAAAAAATTGCTGTACCTAAACTTTATTGATTGACTGTACATATGTATATATAGTATGCATTAATATTATTTAAGTTTAAATAAAAGTACTTATTAATATGTATAAATCTTGTCTAAGATCAACTCCAAGTTGCTATTGTAGCAATAGCTGACATCAAGGTCGTTGTGAATCAGTTGCACCGTCAGCAGGTGGAGGAAATACCGCCCACAATCAACTTTCCGGTTTTAAGTGCTGAGCAACTGGAGGAGCTGAATGCGAAGATAGACAAGGAAAACCGCGCACTCTATGTAATACGATAAAAATATTAATCGGAACTTAATAACTTAATTTCGTTAATTAATTTCTCTTTAACTATCAGGTTAAGTCTATGAAGTCTCTTCTGCAACCAGCAGGGGTTATTAGAAATTTAAAATTTATATTGTCCGACACGTTGATGCAGGAATATAACGTTGATGGAATTCACGGTAAAAAATCTCTAAAAGGTCTAGACAACTTTTACGATGCACTGATAGGTAAATCAATGGAATTTCTTATTGAATTAAAGCTTAAACAGATGGCAGCGTTGACCGAATTAACTCGGATTAACTGCAGTTGATCCGGATTATTTCCGAGTTAATCCGGATCAACGCTACCGTCTGTTTAAACTTTTAGGTACTTATCCAATCCAAAAACGATTCTAAATTGATTTTTCTCATTTTCAGAATCAATTCCAATTGGCAACAACTTAGGCCCGGCTGAGAAACAGTTACGGAAGGCAATACAGTTGCAAAAAAATAGATTCATAAAGGCAAAATGTATAAGCCAAAATAACCACCAAAAATAAATTTAATTTATATTACACAGACCAACAAGGAGCAACAGAAATGTGAGCAGTCATTTTCGACATACATATGTACATATGTAATGTATTTCGATGTTGAATCAGAATTCGGCTGAATAATAGCTCAGGATTTCGAGATACGTCGAAAATGGCTCATCTTATTTCTGTTCTTTTTTTTTTCTCTTTTTAAATGTTCGTCAAATAAATGAATGGTAGCTAGTGAAGCAGTTCATGAGTGGAACTTAATAGTAGGTAGTGAGATAGGTGGTGAATTGTAGTTAGTGAGTTAACTTCTGAATGGAAGCTAATGGTAACTAGTGAGATAGCTGATGAATGGTAATCTAGTAGGTGTAAATTGGTGACTGCCTTTGACATCCCCATGTTAAATTCATGGGTAAATTGCATTGCTGGTAATCTGGCGGGTAGCTAGTGGTGGTTACCGGTAGCGAGTGAATTCACTAGTGCCTCACTAGTGCTCGGTACTAGAGGGTATTGCCCGAAATACATATGTATTGATAAAGAGTAAAATAGAAAACAAGCCACTTCAAAGCTTTAACATCTTTCTGGTGTCGAAAGCAATTGAAAGTATACGCTGTGAGACCCCAATTAACATTTAATTTACACGCGACAGAGATCTACTAATCTTAACGAAAAATTCTTCACAAACCAATCGTTTCTTAAAAGCCACAAATTTGTCGAACATATGTATGTCCAATTAGTTCAATGTTGCACCCAACACTGAACACAATAAGGGGTGTAATTTTTGCTCCTCCAGTAAAGAACATCTCAACAGAAGAAATCGTCTAAGGCCCTCGAGACCAATTTGTGGTAGAAGTGAAAAAAATTACAAAATTTTTTGACGGCACAATAGTTAACACATCTCTACACATCATATCTTTCAGCCTCTACGATTTGCCAAAAAAATTGGCTTTCTTAACTTCAAAATCGACCCCTACATTCCCTCGCCCATACAGTTTAAAAAATGCTTTAAACTTGGACACACGCAAAAATATTGCAAAAATGAACAGAAATGCGAAGTATGCGCCGGAAGCCTACACGACCCTACTCCATGTGAAAAAATACAATGTGTTAATTGTCAACATGAATAGAACGCTCTTCACAAGGAATGCCCCAGTGTAAAAAAATACGCGAAATTGTCAATATCCCAAAAGAGAATTTAAAGGAAGCAATAGAAAAAAGAAATAAACGAATTGAAGTAATAAGGAAATACAAAACACAAGAAGCAATCACAAACAAATTCTTTGCTACAAAAATCAATCAACATAAACCAACAAATACAAATAGACAGAGTAAATAACAACCCGAACCCCTCTCCTGCACTAAATCACTCTCGTACTTTGCCAAGCCCCGTCAACGATAAAGAGAAACGATGATAGAAAACTAATCCATTTTTCTCTTTCCGATATACTGGATATATCGGTATAAGAGTCAGCATATGTAATAAATAGTTTATGGTCCTACGTATTCTCCAATGGAATATGAATGGTTACCAAAATAATTTACATGAACTCCAGCTATTAATTCATCGCAATAATCCAGATATCATCGCTATTCAGGAAACTCACCTAAAATCCGACTCAATCAACTTGAACAACTATAATACAATTTTAATTAACACTAATTCAACACTCGCAAAAGGGGGAACTGGAATATTTATTAGAAAAAACTATCCAACACACCTTTTTCAGCACGCCAACAAGCCTTTGCACGACGGATGTCACGTTTTTCACTGAAACCAAAATATCATTAATTTCTGTATATATTTCTCCAACTACAAAATTTACAGTCAGTGATCTAAACCATTGTATAGGCTTACAGGTATGGAAAGCGCCATTTTGTTTGTTTACATTTGAAAACAGCTGAGGTCACCTGATTTTCAATTCTCTCATTCTCCGCACAGAGTTACATTCAAGTTTCAGAAAAAACTTTAAAATGTACATAAATTGAGAAATATTTTAGAAAAATGTGTTTTTATTCATTTGAATTCAATAAAAAAGAAATTAAAAATGCGTGCCAAGTCTTGCATTTCCAATAATAACGTTAAATGTGTATGTTCCAGGCAATAATTTAAAATATTTGTGAAACTTATCGTTTTGCGCTAAAATACAACAATGTGTGTAAAATTCGTTGTCATTGCTTCTGTTTTGAATATCATATTCGTGCCTGCCGGTGGAAAAAAATAGGTAAATTTGCATTTATTTTCAAGAAAACATATCAGTTAAAATATATTTCTTTCCAGAGCGACATACGGACAAGTGAGATGATAAATTTGTATGATGAATATCGCGGAAAAACTTTTGTATCAAAATTTCTATTCTAATTTGCATTTGAATTATGATATCAACAGGGATGATTTGGGACGTATTTTTTGAAGACAATTTTCTTATAAATCTTGAGATTGTTGATTTATTTTAGAATTAAAAAAGGTAGTTTATATTAAAAAATATAAAATAATATAATATAAATAGAATTGAAACGATTTTAATGAATATTCATGGTTACCATTAATAGTAGTATGACAGTTAGATCTAAATGCGGTCGGCGAAAATCCTCCGGCTGAACCCTCCACGAGGGTGCCGACTGGTAATGGCCACTACAATTTAGGTTCTGTACGATGTCAGAATGGTGTCCAGCTAAGATCAGAAATCAGTGCTATGTGCTTAAGCTCCTCAATAGCTAAGTTATATGGAAATGGTTTTTGATCGTGGCCTATGGAGGTAATGGAGGAGCAAACCTCTCTAAAAAAGCTCTGGGTTGGAACAAGGTGTTAGACGACCCGTGCTGATGTTCAGCCTGGCTGGGGACCCAGATTAACAAATAGCCCGTCTCGAACGGGGTGCTCCGGATACCTGGCGACCTCCGGTTCTATCAAGCCTTACCTGCGCACACGGACCTCTGTGCGGGCGGACCTCCATTGTCCGACACTCGTGGGACCAAAATTATGAGCGCAATTTATTACAAAAAAAAACAACACAACAAGGAGGACGGCCCTCCAAAAAAACCGACAGGGGCTGCTCCAATTAATGCTACAGCCTCGAGCAGGGCATTTATCGGACCGCCAGTGACAGGAGTTAGAGGGGGCTTAAGCGGTAGGGCTGGTCCTGGTACGAGTACCATAGGAGGCAGAGGGGGGAGTGGAGGCTTGGGCAAACCGGTCTCCAACCGATTCATGGCTGGAGCTGCAGCGTCAGCTCCGCCTAGGGAAGTCAGACCCCAATCCACACACACCTCAACCCAAGGGCGGGGTCGGCACCTGCTTCGAAAATAACCCGGCAGGATGCACGCCGACATTCCGAGCAGCTCGAGGAAAGTTCAAACACAGGCCTGGGGGTCGGCTAAACATGTCCGCCCCTCGAAGCAGGCCTATTATGACAAAAAGGCGGCCATGAGGGTCGTGAACAAGATCGGGGACCTGCCGACAGAGCAGCTCACGGAGGAGCAGGTTAGGTCACTGGAGTGGGCGAGGGGAGTAGTAGCCAGCTTGGGAAGACCGGCAGGCGCTGCTCCAAAAAGGCAGCGGTCTGCTGAACAGGAGGGGGTGGGGTCACCAAAAGACCAAGAACAGGTGGCCATAAATACCCCACTTTCAGGGACGTAGTGAAGGGAGGCGGTGAGGTACTGGCAATCATCGACAGAGGGGAGGAGGAAGGGACTATCCCCAAAGAGAAGTGGAGGTTGGTGGAGGAAGCGATTGCCGAAATCTACCTCCAAGTCCTAGACGAAAATCCTGGACCTCCTCCTCTCTGCCATGATTCCGGATGGTATCAGGGTAGAGCTAAACTCATCGCCTGCGAGGACCATAGGTCAGCCCAGCTCTATAGGTTGGCCGTTAGTAAGGTAGGTGAAGTTTGCCGGGAGCCAAGCTCGAGGCCGTCAACAAGGAAGACATTCCTAGCAGACCGAGGGCTCGAGTTTGGATTCCGGCCAGACCCGCCGAGCCTGAAAGAATTGAGCGGATCTTCAGATCCTGTAATAAGGACCTGCCAAGTCATAATTGGAGGGTAGGGAAGATAGAGGAGCCAGTAGAGAATAGAAGGCAGGTGTTGCTGATCCTCAACGCCGAATCGCTAGCCCCACTGGCGCAAAAGGATTGGACGGTGAGATTCGGTTCAATGACGCAACCATTCGAATCTACCGCAGCGACGAGCCGAGCTTGGACCTTAGTGAGGAGAGCGACAAGTCCGGCCTGCGCAGCGGTGGTGAAGAAGGGTTGCCCAGCAGCCAATGCTCATCTGACTCGGAGAGGCTATCCGGATTGGGGCCATTATTTTATGAAGAAGACCTCCTCGCCGATGACACCGAGGGTGAGGAGATCGAAGAGGCGGACGTGGATGTCACGATGGTGGAGGTAAAACGGACAGATTCTGATGAAGCTGATCCAGATCAACCTCCACCACTCTAAACTCGCGTCTGCGAACCTTGAGGTCCGCCTGGCTGCCGGTGGACTCGACGTTGCCCTCATCCAGGAACCGTGGATACACGGCAATAAAATCTGCGGACTTGGGATGAAGGGCTTTAAGCTTATTGCCGCACAAAATGCAGGTAAGACTCGAGCTTGCATATTAGCAAGGAACAACTTAAACATTTCCTGCTCCCACACTTAGTGACGGCGATCTGGTAGTGGCAAGCATTGAGCTGGACAAAACCAGCTTTTGGGTAGCCTCTGCCTACATGGCCCATGACAAGGACGTGCCACCAGACGGGTTTCGGACCTTGGCCGAGGAAGCAGCCTTCAAGAACAAACCACTGGTTGCCTCCTGCGACGCTAATGCCCACAACTTGATGTGGGGGAGTACGGACACGAATGCTAGAGGTGAGTCGTTACTAGACTTCATTCTAGGGAACAAACTTAGTGTCTTGAATTTAGGCTCAGAGCCGACCTTCATAACAAAGAGTAGAGAGGAAGTTTTGGACATAACCCTGGCTTCAGACATGTTTGCCCATAAAATCAAGAGATGGAGAGTACTGAAGGAAAAATCGTATTCTGACCATCGTTATATTGAATTCGAAATAGATCTTAAGACCCCCCAAGTAAGGGAGTTCAGAAATGTTAGAAATACCGACTGGGGGGTTTACAATAATAATTAAGGACTTTACTGCCAAAGATACCTCCCCGAGACCCCGCCACGCAGGTGGAGCTGGAGGGGTTGGTTAATCAGGTTACTAAAGCCATGAATAGTTCTTTGTCAGCCGGGTGCCCGGTTGTTCGATACAGGGGAAACAAACCACCTTGGTGGTCGAAACAATTATCCTTGTTACGTGAACTAATAGGTCAATGTTCAACAAGGCCAAAGCCACGAGAGCAGCAGAGGACTGGGAAGCCTACAAGGCTGATCTGAAAGTATACAAAAAAGCAGTTAGAAATGCGAAACGTAAATCCTGGCAAAGTTACTGCAAGGGAATTGAGGAAACCACGGAAGCGGCCAGATTAAGAAGAATTCTGCAAAGTCGCCATGCAACCTTGGCTATCTCAAGGGTCAAGGGAACTCATGGACTACGACGAGCGAGGAATCTTTAGGTCTCCTCCTGGACACACACTTCCCTGGAAATAAGCCGGTGGAACCTAATGACCCCCAGAATGAAGGGGGGCTATCTGATCTGGGAAACCGACTGATTACAAACGAAAAAATTGAATGGGCTATTAAGACTTTTGGTCCTTACAAGTCACCGGGACTTGATGGAATACACCCGGTAGAGCTACAGCAATCACGGGGTACTATCTCTCCGTTCATTGTGGTTATTATAAGAAGCTGTCTTAACATGGGCTACATCCCGCTAGGCTGGAGAGAGACAAAAGTCTCATTTATACCCAAGGCGGGCAGGTCCTCTCATACCAACCCTAAGGACTTCAGACCCATCAGTCTTACGTCTTTCCTTCTCAAAATTTTAGAGAGGATAGTGGATGATTATGTACGGGGCGTGATACCAACAAGTAGGCTCTCCCCAGCGCAGCATGCCTATACGAAAGGCAAATCCACGGAAACCGCCTTGCACTCGCTCGTTGGGTTGGTGGAAAAAAGTTTATTCGACAAAGAGTACGCTCTGGTTGCCTTTGTAGACATAGAAGGCGCCTTCAACAATATTAACGCAAGCGCCATAACGGGTGCCTTAGAAGAGCTTGGAGTTGACCAGAATGTGGCGGTGCTGATCGAGTCTATACTTGTCAGCAGGACGGTAACCGCTAAGCTCGGCAACACCACAATAAGCAGAAAGGTCTGTAGAGGCACTCCCCAGGGAGGGGTTCTCTCCCCTCTTCTCTGGAATCTGGCGGTGAACTCTCTGCTGGTGGCACTAGAGAGGGGGGGTTGCCATGTCACAGCATATGCTGACGATCTGGCAATTGCCGTCAAAGGCAAATACCCAAATACCCTAATGGAGATTCTGCGCTCTAACATGGCCACGCTTAGGAACTGGACAGAGAGTAGGGGACTCGGAGTAAACCCCGAGAAAACCGAAGCAATTCTCTTCACAAGGAAACACAGGCCTCCCATGGTCTCCCCGCTAATCTTTTTGGGTGTGGAGATATCCTTGAAGGAGAATGTTAAGTATCTAGGACTCATATTAGACAGGAAACTAACGTGGAAACCTAATATAGAGGAAAGAGTAAGGAAGGCCAACGTTGCATTATACACATGCAAAAAAGCGGTCGGAATCAAGTGGGGGCTAACACCTCGTATTACACACTGGCTATACACCTCGGTGGTCAGGCCAATACTCTTATATGGAATACTTGTATGGTGGCCAGCAACTCAAAAGGCAAGTTACCTAAAACTATTGAGTAAGGTCCAAAGAACAGCGTTTCTATGCATTTCGGGTGCCTTAAGGACCACCCCAAATAAGGCGCTGGAGGTGATTACCAATTTACCCGCAATAAACCTGGTGGGAAAATACGCGGCCGCCGATTCAGCGCTCAAACTAAGAAGTATGGTGCTATGGAAGGATCGGCGGTTTGGTCACGCTTCCATACTTCACACTCTGGGTAGTTACAACCAAGAAGTCGACTACTCCGCTCCCAAACCAATCTTCAATAGGCTCTTTAAGACGAGCATCCCGTCTAGAGGAGAATGGCAAACGCCAAGACCATGGAGACGGGGGGAATTGAATTTTTACACAGATGGATCCAAGCTAGACAATAGGGTTGGCTACGGAGTTTTCTCTAAGGAACTAGGACTGGAACTATCCGTCCGAATTCCGGACCACTGCAGTGTCTATCAGGCAGAAGTTTTAGCCATAAAAGAGGTGGCTGTGTACCTTAGTACACATGCCGTAACGAAGACTACGATTAATATTTTCTCGGACAGCCAGGCGGCCATTAAATCAATGAACATGGTAATGCTGAGGTCGAAGGTTGCGCAGGAATGCCTCGCAGCTCTAAACGATATTAGCACCGTGTTCAAGGTCAGCCTCATATGGGTTCCGGGACACAGAGATATTGAAGGAAACTGCAGGGCTGATGAGCTAGCCAGGAAAGGTACGAATCTACCCCTATGTGAAAACAGGGGCACTATTGGGATACCCATGGCAACCTGCAAATTAGAACTTCGAAATAGCATGATCCAAGAGGCCAACAGGTCATGGCTAGAGGAGGGCACATGTAGAACAACCAGGCTGCTTTGGCCGCAAATAGAAAAGAAAAAGACGAAAGAGTTGCTGTGCCTCTCAAGAGAGGACATTGCGAAGGTCACGGCTTGTGTAACCGGTCACTGGCTATTTGGCAGGCACTCTTCAAGACTAGGAATTTTCTCCCACGAATATTGCAGAAGTTGCAGAGATGAGGAAGAGGAAGAAACCGTAGAGCACTTCCTCTGCAGCTGCCCAGCTTTGGCCAAGAGGAGAGCAAGCTTTTTAGGCAGGCCCTTCTTTAGCTCTCTTACGGAACTATCACGCGTAGGAATAAAACCGATTCTACGCTTTATAAGAGCCTCAAATTGGTTCTCTGAAGAATACCGAGGTTCCCGTGTTCTGCAGTGGTACCACAATGGACCTTCAAAAGGTCTAAGTGAGTTGGTAAATTGAACCGACTGCCACATCAACCTAACCTAACCTAGACACTTGTTTCTCACTCAGAATAATCGCATAAAATCAATAACCAATCTCTATAGAATTTTTCTCGTTTTTTTCGTCTGTTTTACCCCTTGGTCTAGAAACTTTTTATAGACAATCTTCTAGTTTTTACAAGTCATACTTTTCTATCGTATACTCAGCTCGTTTACTACATACAATGAAAGTGTACATATGAATGTATGTATGTATACAAAAATACAAATTTGCGAGCTATGAAAAATTTCCACAAATGATGGCATCTAACATATGACGTTCATGTTGGAATAAGTGAATTTTGCAATTATCCTAAAATTCCAAATGCGGTGGAAAAGTAATTTTATTAATTAATAGTTGTAAGCAGAATGCATTTAAAATAAAAGGTAAAAATAATAAAACGACGGTAATTTGTATTCGAAAGCATTTTGCGTTGATAACTAACCAACTAATTCAACCAAATAGACTTGCTGTGACATGCATAAGCACATTTGCACTTAGATACATATGTGCGCATTCATGCGTTTGGCAATTTAATTTCATTAGAATTTAATTAGAATTATTGTAATTAGAATGATGGCTGCGATGTTGGCTTATCTTCGATGGACAATCGCTACTGGATTCGTCCCTTCGAGTAAGCAAATATACAACAAACAATAAACCAACAAAACAATAGCAAAACCATTAACAAATACAAATAGTCATATATGCTTATTTGTATGTTAATATTTATATAGTATATATGTATGAGGCAACATAAATATAATACACGAGTGTATACATACTTACTATGTCCTCAATGAATTCACTAAATGCAGAAGTCATTATAAAATTAATGCGCTTAGATAATGAAGCAGGTGCCTGTGTGCTGGTTGCCTATCCAGCGATAAATTCAAATGCATCCAACTCTTTTATACTACATATACGTATGTACGTATGTAGGTACTTATTTACATAAGAAGACACACTCTATACAAACCCTACTAATCCTATGTGTATGCATATGTTTGTATGTATTTATTCTCGATTGTCTATCTTTGCTTTTGTTCCACTAATGCTTTGGCAGCATTTTATCAATACCACCCTCGCCTTTATCCTCTCCCTGTCTCTTTTATACTCTTACTAAAGCTTTCACTTCTATTTTCTCCATTTGGGCTGATACTAGTATTTGTTTTACATTAATTTACATTAGGAAATTAATAATAACACACGCATTCATATTCACCATTGTCTCCGTATGTAAATAAATAATTCTGTGGCATTTAAATGCATTTTGGTTCCATTGGTTTGCATAAAAGCCATCGACTAATTGCAAATATCAAAGCGATTGCAAATTGATAAACAAATTGAAATTCCACTTGCATTTGTACACATTTTCATATCTACATTATGTCATATGTATTATACATAAATAAATATGTATGTATGCTTGTGCATATACTAAGTGAAACGAATTCATTGGATCGTTAATTTCTTCATGATCCAATGATCGGATTTAAACAAAATTAGTATGGGACCACCTGTGAGGTAATACATTTCCTTTAAAAAAATAATTATAGAAATCGGTTAACGTGGTCCAAAATTATGCGGTAACATATATACAAAAAAACAACATCCGACGAATTGATAACCTTCTCCTTTTTTTGAAGTCGGTTCAAAACAAATTTTTTGAGACAAGCTTTTATTGGTGGCTAAAAAAAACATCGGCCGCATCAACTAAAAACCAAATTTTTTGTGCAGTTATGTGCTTCCGTTTAAGGTTATACACGTTCTAAATATGAAACAAATGGAATCATAAATACGGGTTTTTCAAATCTCTCGACACCTGCGCCACCAAGCGGATTAATTCATCTTTCATATTACATTGCAAGGTGCGAATAAGCTAACTGTTTGTTTGATGACAGGAGATGCTTCGCCTTGTCCTTTACCACCAGATCCATTCGCTTTGCCTCCTTATTCAGCTGGAAAAAGGCTGTACAGACCTCGCGGTTTTTGATGCCAGCAATGTCTTAGTCATCGGCATATGCCAGCGATTTCACCCTCTTGTACAAAAATTCAGTTCTGCAGCTCTTTTTTCTTCCCCAACATCAGATTAAAGAAATCACATGAAAGAGAGTCACCCTGTATGAAACCTCCTTTGGTATCAGACGGAAAGGAGAGGGCTTTCTCAATCTGACGGGGCCAGTGGTATTGCTCGACGTCATTTTACCCAGCCCTATCAGCTTCGAGGGGATCCCAAATTCAGACATCGCGGCATATAGGCAACTCCTCTTACTTCTGTCGGAAGCGGCTTTGAAGTTGACAAATATATTTACCATATGCGATGCTTTTCTCGCGGTTTTTTCGAAATTTGGCGTAAGGCGAATACCTGGTCTATGGTAAATTTACCAGGTCTAAGGTCACACGGATAAGGCCCAATCAGTTCGTTGACGGTGGGTTTTGGTCTTTTACACAATACGCTTAGAAGGCAGATTCCGCGGTAGTTGGCCGAATAGCGGGGTCGCCTTTTTTGGATTGGGTAGAGCATACTTAAATTCCAGTCGTCGTCGCATAAGCGTTGATGCATCGCAGCGATACTTGAATGGCACGGCTGTCAGGCCGTCAGCTACACCAGATTTTTTTTTTTGTTTTTCAGCCGCGTAATTGGTATTCATACCTCGTCATAGTCAGGCGGTGGAACATCGACTCTATCATTATCAGTTGGGGGCTCGGGTTCATCTTACCGACTATTTTCACTGCTTCTGGCATTCAAAAAAGTGGAAAAGTGTATCCTCCAAAATTTAAGTACGTTCTGAACGTCGGTTAGGAGTCCGCCTCCATTTTGGAATCTGCTATTAGTCGCTTGTCGTCTTCAACTCCCTATACCGGTCCCACATAGCTCGTGTTGCCTCCTATTGGCGCGTGGCACTTTCCCTATCTCCCTATCTTTTTTCCTGCAGCTACGTGCATTTCTCAACGAACCAGTTTTTCTTTCGGGTCGCTAAAATCCGAATACGTCTCCGGCGGCGATAGCAGGTGTGAGAATCGAGTGATTAATGTATTGACTGTCGGTTGTGACTGCAGCTTTTCGACCTTGAGCTTTCCTTGCATTGTTGGACGCACATTTGTTGCTGCACAGAGGCGATTGCGTATCATGGTCCGAGTCAATGTTTAGACCTTGGATTGTACGCACGAGAGATGGACGGTATCCGGAAAGTCCTAAAATTGTATAGGGCGGGACAGGACCAAAATCCTTTCCTGACATTCCCCATAAAACCCGCAACCTCCACAAATTCCGAAAATCTTACTTAAAAACGTATTGTGAAATAACAACTTTTTTATGGTTCATTGAGACGAAAACGAACAGCAAGTAAAAAAAATCGGAAGATGCCAGATCTTTCATTCTTTTTTTGTTTTTTTGTTTTAATAAATTTAAAAAACATTTGACATAATTTCAGTGATAGATTTGGGACCCACTGGATCCGCGGTACAATTCTGAAAAACGCGAGTTCGCGAAGTAAAATTTTTTACGAAATGTATATAAATACATTATATGTACAATTACGCGCATATATAACAATTATATATATACTTGTTTATACAAATTTATGTATGTATGTAAATTAGCTTCTTTGGCAACATCCATTATGTACTTGGTTAGCAAGACACAAATGAATGATATATGAAAATACGAATCCATATTTATACCAAATCTGTATGTATGTACGAAATTTTCATACCAACCCGCTCACCACCACCACTACTTGATGGGTGTCAAGTTTCACCTGAGTTCTGCGTATTACCTGAATTGGCAGCGAAAACCACTACGCACCAATGATCGCTTGCCGCCGCTAACAACAAACACACTACAAGCAAAACAACAAACAGCATAATGCTGCTGCTGATGTCGTTGTTGTTATCCGTTCCTTTCTTATTTCGCCTACATACTATCCAACTCCTAACAACAAAAGCAAAACCAACACCAACACCAACAACACACAGTTGCTTCTTTGTTGTAAATATTATGAAATGTTGCCATTTGTATGGCTGCTGACGATTGCTGCTGCAATACTTGAATAGTGCTGTTGTTGTTGTTGTTGCCGTTGAAGATTCTTTGCTGTGGCCTAATCGTCGTTGACTGGTTGTGCCTGGATCTGTGTAATCCTCTGCTGGCACAGTTGGTTGCATCGTTGCATTGATGGCGAGCGATAAACGCGAATTGCTTGGTACTTCGCAGCAGAGCTGCAATTCGATATATGTATACGAAGGGTATTTGCATTCGCGGAATTCGATACGAAAGGTACATATGTGTATTTCTGATGAATGTGCGTGTTTTTGCTTCTTGTTGCAATTTTTTCTTGTAAATTATGGACAGATTTGTAAGTTTTGTTGTAATTAAGTTCAAAGTGATAATTTAATATGAAAAGCAGTTGTAGGGGAAAATAGGCGAGAACATGATGAGGAGCGAGACAAAGGGATGCCTCAAGAGCTGATTTCATAAAAGTTCATGCGGTATCAAGCATGTATGTAGATGTGAATGTCTTTAGTTTTTGCAATAATGTATAGATATATATAATCCTTACTTAATATTATAAATCCGAAAGTGAGTTTGTTTGTTTGTAACCCTTTCACGCTTTAATTACTCAACCGATCATCATGAAATTTTGTACACTGGTGTCACTTAGCCCAACTTAAAATATAGGATAGATTTGCTATCGATTAGACAGGGGGCGGGGCACCTCCCATGCACACGGATACTGCATATCGCAGGAAATATTTGTGATAGAGTAATGAAATTTGGTATCGAGATATATACATACATACACACATATGTATATAAAATCAATTCCATACTTGAAATAAGGGAATAATTGATTTGAAAATTATATTAAAAATTGTATGTCAAGAGGACTAAAAAAATTTTAGTTTGAAAATAGTTTGAAAGGGTTGCCACCTGTTTGAAAAGTAAAGTTTAAATTAATTATTCGCAAGCTATCTGAAAAATTAAAATATGGATGTCAAATGAATGAGTGTTAATAAACCTTCAGATTGAACATTTATAATATTATTGAGATATTTTGCAATGGTTGCCACCCGATTAAAAATTAGATGCTATTAATTTAAATGAATTACTACAATAAGGGTATCAATCAAAATGTTTTGGAAAAGATTTTAGTTTCAAACTAGAGATGGGCACAAGCCTACATTGTCTGACTCGGCCCGGCACGAGTGCAAAATCAACTTTCAAAAACACGCACGAGCCCGCACGTTAAGAATTTGCCAAAGCCCGGCCCGTGCCCATCTTTACTCCAAACTTCATGAAGAAGGTTTTCCACCTGTTTGAAAAATCACATTCTACTTGAGTTAAGGGAATTAGGTAATTGGAAAATGAATCACAATATGGGTGTCAGACCAAAGAGGTTAAATGAGGTTTTAGTTTGAAAATATTTTGGAGAGGGTTGCCAAATCACAAGAGATAGATTTAGGTAGCTTTATTTTGAAAATACTTTAAAAAGGATTAAAAATTAATTAAAATTTTCTATTCTTGGCATATGTTAAATTTTATTGAAATAAATTACACCTAATGTAGCACACAGAAATTTCATACACTCACCCGCTTCTCTGAGTGCGATCTAGGACTATAATATTTTTAAAGATCTCTCACGAGCCAATCTTAAGTGCAAAAGGCTCCAGGGAGCCACTTTGTTCATCTCTGCAATAGAGCATAATCGAGACGGAGAAAGAGAAAAATTTTAAAATGCTTGAATTTGGCATTTTTCGCGCCCAATGATGTGCATTTGCGTTTAGCGTCAAACAAAAATATTAGAAAAATATTTTTTTAAATGCAAAAGAACTCAGTGCTGCATTAACCCCTTGACCCAAGGGCGGCCAATGTGACAACAGCCAAAGCCAACATGAACAAAAACACCAAACAGAATCGCTGTGAATTATGCGCGCCCACAATGCAATAAATTTTTTTCTTTCGCCACGCAGCCAAACACAAACTACGAAGAATGCGAAAACAAAAACGAAAGCGGTGCGGGCGGCATACCAACCACGCTTACAGCGCAACGAAATTCCTACTAAACGACAGTCGAATTCCCGGCCAACAGCCACAATAAAAAATTATTAAAACAATAATAACAAGCAAACAAAAAAAAAGAATTATAAAATGTGAAAGGGTGAAAACGTGTGGCCGGAACGCGCATGCGCAACATTGCCTAAACTTCACTCACAGCCAGCTAACCAGCTAACCAGCTAGCCAGCACGTCGACATTGTCGTTCAAAATACGCCGCAGATGGAATGGAATAGTAGTCATCTGCTGCTTATTCTACTGCATCTTCAACCATTGCACGGCGGGGCGGTACTTCGAATGCCAACGATGATTCATTTCATGCGCCTGCCTCAAAACTGCAACCAAAGACTCATAACTCCAATGTGCAAACATTTCTTGGAGTTGTACGACTGTCGCTCGTTGCCGACTGACTGGAAATTTTGTTAGCCAACTTGGCATCTGACGCGGGCATTCCTGGCTCCGTCGCAATACAAAAGTGTCCATACATTAGTACTTGCATATATGTACATACACTTCTGTATGCTTTTTGTCCAAAGTGTGTTTCTTTGTGGCGTTGTCTACTTGGGTAAGCGCAGACTGCTTGGGGTCTCTGAGAAATTCCACAGCGCGCCTGCCTTACCCCTACGAAATATATCGCCTCCGTGTGCCAGTAAAGCTTAAATATCCAAGAAAACTACTAACTACGAATTCGAGGCCCGTTTGTCTGTCTTATGTGCACACATCTGCATCTATGTATGTATAAGTTGAACGCAAGTGCGCTCATTTGATTTTGGATTTTGTAGCTAAAAACTGTGAGAAAAATAAAACAAAAATAATCCAAAATCGACGAAGAAACTTAGAGATCTCCGTTTACTTGGAAATTGAGCGCCTAGTTGCAACAATTGTTAACCATCTATACAGCAAACAAACCAACGAACAAATGGAAAGAAACTAGCAATGTAGCAACGATCAACTACAACTAGAAAACCGTAAAAAGAACAACACTCAGCAAGTTGCAAACAAGATTGTGTGCAATTCTACGTGTTCGTCGCCAACAAGAAGATGTCCCAAGCAGCCAACAGGACGTCAGTGGCGCACAGTGTGTAAGAAAGTTAATACAGAATTTGGTTTTTGGATTTCTCGACTAAAAAAAAAAATACGAATCCATCTTATTATGTAGTTTGCATTTGCCAACATGGCTGTTGGAAATTTTTTTTGCAAAAACATAAAATCTCTAACTGAACTTATAAGTCGCAGAGCGAGATTCTTTAGCCGCGTCCATTCACCAGTAGGTCCAGCTGCAAGCTTTCGTCTATCTTGGGACTCACCGCGTTAAAACCATTTTCCAATTAAATAACCACAAATCCCTCAAAGCATAACTCCTCTTAACGTTGACGACACTTGCGTATATATAACAAGGACCACGATTTACGGTTGTGTACCTGGAATATCTCGACCTTCTATAGGCCAGGTGCTTCTATGTTATTGCAGCAAGTCCTCCAAAAAAAACAAGGTTGGCATCACCGCAATCCAGGAAATGCAATAGACGGGACATGCCTGCATGAAGTATGCAGGATGTGAACTTTGGCTGTCATGAGACGGCGCACAAATTTGGTAAGGGATTTGAGGTTGGGAAGAGATCACGACATCTCGTCTCCAGTTTCACCCTCGCCGGTAAAAAAGTGTTACAATCGGCATTAAGGCTAAATACAAAAACATCAAGCTATTTTGTTAGCACTTCCCACGGAGGATCGGGATGAATCGACCGAAGAGCGAGAGAGAGAATTCCTTGCAGCTGCTGCTATATGGACAAAAATGTGGAGTGGGGTCCAACCTAGGAGCGACTCTAAGACCGCGGTTAAACATGGTCTCATTACTCCTGTCACCGACAGTAGCGCCATCCTTTAAAGTTTGTTCAGACGTGAAACCGTAGTTTTTTGCAGCATTTTTGGCCACCAGACTACGAAGGCATAAGTTACAATCGTACGGACTAAAGTTCAGAAGCCGCTCTATTAATTTTTAGTTAAGACCCCATGTTCGACCGAAAAGTTTTCGACATGACTAAGCTTTTTGTCTATGTAGGAATTCCGCCTTAGGGTAAGAACATAGTGGAGCGGCGAGCAAATAGCATCGAGCAAAGCGTCGATTTCAAACGCATATGTTTCAATGGGAAAGCGCATAGTGAAGAGCAAAGCGTACATACACGTTTGTAATTGAAGCTTTGCTCGATGCTAGCTCTTCGCTTTGCTCGCCGCTCCACTATGTTTTGACCCTTAGTCTCTTGGCCAGAGTAGCCCCGAGATATTTGACTACGTCGAAGTATGTAAGCACTGTTTCGCCAAGGCTATCTTCTTGTAAACGGTACCAGAACAGCCTTTTGTAAGTTTAAGTGTGCTGAGGTCCTCATTGGAACACCAGTATGATTTTTCTTTGTAACTCAACAATATTTATCACCGGCGGTAATGTCAATATTTCTTCAATAACAGTTTTTTAGCAGCTAGCCCTGAAACGCACTCTTCTCACTGTGTTTAGGAACCTTTAAGGCTGTACTCAACATACGAACCCAGATTTTCTTAGAAGAAACAAAAATATTAAATTATTTGTTCAAAATAATACAAACATTTGACGTAAGGAATGCACAGTATTCTTCTATACTATTTAGGGTCTCAATAAAATCTTTCCACGAGGCGCTAAAAAACAAATTTTAATATCGTCATTTGCCGATCTAATTTATTTTTTTGGAAGTAGTGCACCTCATCTGTCTTCTAGAAACTTCAGTGAAATAGCTACTCATTCAGCCCACAAAGTTTATACATATGTACCAAAATTCAAGACTCACACCCCATCCTATAACGGAAGTTAGTCCCATTATTAGCAAATGAGGTTTTTTCCCCAAAATGCAAATGCATTTTATTTAAAAGTTGTATATACCAACTTCATCCACTATGCAGCCAGCCACTAGTCCGACCTGCAGAGCTGATCCCAACAACTACAGATAACGAGGAAACTTAGCTGCTGCTGGTTACCCATGTATCGACAAACTGTTTTGCACACAAACAAACATAAGGCAGTTGTTTGGTGGCTTATCAAACCCCAGCCAACTAGCCACTGCCACGACTGCGATCAACAATTGCTTCGTCGACAATGCAACAACGCAATTGCTGCTGTTGCGGTGATCATCTGTCTGCAGTATAGTAACCAGCAGTCAGCAGCGCATCTGGCATTTCAACTTAGATCACTTTTGCCATCTTTGCCAATTCACAACTTCCAGCGAGGCATCTAACCAATCGACTGCGCAAACGACCGCCCACCACTACCACCGCCAGTACCTAGCCCCGTAGATACGCTTCAATTCAATTGTTGCTGCTATTTAAGCCAAATGCATACTGAATATTTCTGCAATTTGAATTCGTAGAATTGAAAATTCTCTGGAATCTAGCTAGTTGACCGTATGATTATTTGGAAGTCGTCAGTGTTGCACGCTGTTGGTAATGTTGTTGAGTGGAGTCGTCATTCGTCCTACCATAATACTCCTACCTTATATTTTATTATTTCAATTTTATTTTATTTTGTTTGTTTCAATTTCGCTGGTTGCTTCGCTCGTCAACGCTGTTGTTACGGTTATTATGCATTTTATTTGTTGTAACAATAAGGGAATCTAGGATTTTCCTCCATTTTTTTTTGGTTGATCTTTATTGTCACTGTTGTTGCATTTATGGTGGTTACTGTTGCACTGTTGTTGCGGAGGCCTGTAATCTAATGCGCTGCACGAGTCATGACCAAACGCGCAGCCAAAAACAAAAACAAATAAGCGCACAAAAGCACATTGTAATAAGAACTAGCATGTATGTATAAGAAAATAGAAAAATTGCTGGCTTATTGCTGCAATTGTTAACATTTTATTAGATCAACATGGCCGATTATGTTTCACACTCATTTCAATAGTGTGCTAACATTCCTGCTACGGTGCAACGAAAGTCCTCAGGTAGTTATGTACATATGTATATGTATATATGTGCACATGTATGTATATTTTAACATGGTAAAAACTAATTATTTATTTCAAAATTCGATGGGTGAACGAACGGCAGCAGTAAAAATTTTGAAATTTTTCGCAACAAATAGCAGCGTTTCAAGCAATTATCGTTTTTACAATAATATAACACGTGTTACTATACAACCGATGCGATAGTTGGGTATCGAAAATCATTGCAAATTTAATGGCAACGTAAATCAATTGACTCCACTTGCAATTAGAAAGAAACGCGAAGTAAAAGTACAGTCACACATGGCCATTTAAGCAGTTTCAAAATGGCTGTCAAACTCAAAACTTTCGAATTGGAGGAGTTGAAAAGCTCAAATTCAGGAACTCATTTTTGGATATATGGTGGGCGGCAGCTGGATATTCAATCACAGTTACTCGACTATATTCAACTACAACTCCCGCGCACCAGGTGAGTGCCATAGCCAAATGGTTATAGGTGCTTACTGCCACTCGTTAGGTAAAGGTTTCACTTCCTGGTCGCAGAAACATCAGAACAAAATTTTTATTTCAATAATTCCTTCCCCCGCTGCAGGCAATGGTAAAGCCCTCAATGCCATTAACCTCTCATAGAAAGGTTTTTCATTTGTACTCAAATTGGAGGGGAACCTCGGTGCGTAGGCGCCAAATAAATATTGACTAATTTTAACTCTCGCTCACCATAGGCAACGTGGCAAGCCATGTACGAGATGTGGTAACCAACCCGTGAGGAGCCTTGTGTCACGACAGAGCGAGAGGGAGCTTCAGTGGAACCACAACATTCGACACATTCGAATTAAGGGTTCAAAAAACTCTACAGTGCCTGGCCACCATGCCATTCCTATGAAAAAAAAACAACAAATCTCGCCAATTTTGATGATACGCCGGGCAAAGTATTATGGACTGCGATTTAAAGGCAAACTCCTGGAATGTTCCATCCCTTTATGGGGAAGGTGCATCCGCCCCGCTGATTGATGTCCTCATTAAAGCAAAGGCAGACATAACCGCCACCCAAGAAGTCGGTACGGTAAGAAGAAAATTGCCATTGTGTATGCCAACTGCTATGTAAAGTAGTGAAAAGTTGGTGTCGAATTTGTGGTCAATGTTCTACTATAACCAATATTCTCAATGACTTGAAATGCGCAACTGAATCTCTTTGAAACGTATAAAAGTATTAGTGGTTTTTTATGAGAAGCTACTGTTTTCACGACAACTGAGATTGTAATATTGTTTTATTAATATGTGTACAACACACTTTTAGAGTAAAATACAAAAGTTTCATGAGCATCTTCTAAATTTATACTTAGAAATGTAAAGTTTGGTACCAGTCCGAACCCTATCTCGAAAAAAAGTTTTTGGACCACCTAGTCAAACAAATCGACTATTTTTCTCAAAATCCCTTTGTGAAATATTTTTGGGCCAGGAAGAAAAAGACCCCTCTCGAAAGCGCAGCCTTATATTAAGGTTTATGGTTCGCTCAAAGCGAATTTGAATTTTTCATATAAATAACACAGGAAAAAAATATTTTAAATTTTTAAACACGTATCGGACTGAGCGATATATGTACATATATATTTGAAGGGAATTAAAGGCGGTAAAGGGTCTCCTATGATTCCCCCATATCTTCACTCCTCCAAAAGGTATATAAAAAATTTAAAATTTTTCAATTTTCCGCAAAATGTTAAAACTTATCACTAAAAATCATAAATTTTTTTTTGAAATTGAACTTATATGGTTTCGTTAAAGAACAAGCTATGTAATTGGTCAAAACTTGTCAATTTATTAAATTTTACGAATTAGAAATTGTTTATGATTTAAGAAAAATAAATAAATAAAAAAATTTAAAATATCCAGGAAAAACTTTTATGATTTTTAGTCATAAGGTTTAACATTTCGCAGAAAATTGGAAATCGTAAAATTTTTTATGTATTCGACTTTGACCTTCAATAATTTTTGGAGATTTGAATTTATGGAAAAATCATACCTGACATTTTTTACAACGTTTCCTTTGTTATTTATGTACATTATAGTGGAACTTATTTTTTAAAATCGGAAATTTTCGGGTGCTACCCACCGAAATGGTTATCATCGTTGGAAAAGTAATTCCCTGAAAATTTTGGCCCAATTAGTCAAGTCTAACCCGTGCCACAACCATGTATGTAAATTCTGCTTTTGGCTAGCCACCTTATAAGGTCTTTTTCATCGCTCCGCGCAAGTATTTTATTCCCCTCCGAGCTCTTGGCACCACTCCCGCTCACAATACATATTTTATTTTTATTTATTTACATATCGAGGCCTAACCGCCAACAAAGCGTAGGCGACATTTTTTTTGTATTATTTTTGATGCATAAATGCATTTAGATGCTCTAGGAACACTTCTGCAACAAAAAGAAAATTAAAAGTCGACAGGCGTCTTTTTCTGTCCCAAAAATATTTTACAAGGGATTTTGAAAAAATATCGGATTTTTTTTAACCAACCTAATACACATACATATGTACAGTGGACGAACAAAAGTATTGGTACAGAGAATTATATGTGTTATTATTTCTTCCATATTTAGAATTTTTCCAAATAATCTGATTAGAAAGCTGCAAATTTATTTAATTCTCCTGAGTTAAGAGATTTTTTTTATGTTTTTGTTGTAGAATAAATAATATTTTTATAAAAAATTAGCAAAAAAAAATTTGAATAAAAAAATTTTCATACATTGTGAAAAGTTCTCAGTGCCAAAACTTTTGTTCGTCACTG
>NW_016161531.1:0-22540 GCF_001687245.7 Rhagoletis zephyria
ATTCTGATCTTTTCGAAAATTTTTGGGTATGCAGTTTTATAGCCCATACCATTTTAGTCTAATGAAGAGCAAGTTTTAAACGGCTAAAGAATCGCGTTGATTTTTGAGATTTTTTTTAGGCTACTTTTTCGGGTTTTTTAATATAAAAAGCGCAATTCACAAAAACTTTCGCTGATATTTTGTTGCTGATGGTCACCCGCATTTTATTTCATAAGAAATTCATACTTATATAAAAGAGTGCGAAAATCCGTCACCAAAAAAAAAATTCTCAAATGGGGGTTTTTTAGACGATATTTTTATATAAAAATAACAAAAAAAATTTAGCTCGAAAAACATTGCGAGTTTTTGAAGAAAATCAACACGTGGTCACTTGTTTGAGTCACTGTATATATGAATCTATTATATTAAGTTACATCCGCACTCAAAAATCTATTTAAAGGATTGTTTTTTTTCTTTACATAACAAATTTAAGTGTATTTATTTTATAACTATTTTTTTTCCTGTGGCCCCGCCAACGTGTTACCTATCTGTGCTCATAAGCAATAACCGTTTAAGTCGACTTAAGAAAGAACTGAGTTATATATGTTATCGTATTCTGCAACTACTATTCCATGTGCAAGTGAAATCCGGAACGAATATGTTTTGGTTTCCCCATAAGGTTAGCATTACAATCCAAATGTTTAAAACGTTTCTTGCCGAATTCATGTTTTTCGACTTAGGCGGTTATTGCTTATAACCACAGATATATGGTTCAACGTTATGCTGTTAAATGTTACTTACATCTTCACTTCGTCTCTTGTACTGAATGCTATAGATTTGTACTGATCATTTTGATGCTC
Source organism: Rhagoletis zephyria (assembly GCF_001687245.7). Classification (NCBI taxonomy): domain Eukaryota; kingdom Metazoa; phylum Arthropoda; class Insecta; order Diptera; family Tephritidae; genus Rhagoletis; species Rhagoletis zephyria. Next base: position 840 of record NW_016161531.1, read on the forward strand.
ATACTCAGATGGTTTTTCTTAAACTGGCCGGTCTCGATATTTGGCTTTCTTGGGAATTTCGGGATACAAACTATATCTCGGAACATGGTCAAGTATGTGGCAAATTTTAGCTAATTCAGTGGCAACTCTCTTATGGTACGCTTTAGAACAAATTTGGTGTAAATATGTAAGAAACAATTAACTAATTTACCAACTTAGATTTGACTTTTAAAACAGGTAGCGAGTGGGGTATTATTTTGCAGAAAGCTTTCTTTAACTTCTTTTAGTTTATAAATAAACCTCGAAAACTATTTTAGATAAAATGCTAACTTAAACCTCTCTCGATTGAAATTTAATATTAAATAAATTAAAATATTTTATTTAACTTGTCCATTAGATTGATTTTGACTTACGAAATAGGTGGCAACCCTAAAAATGCTTTTGAAATGAAGCATTCTCTCATTTCATACACATATCAAAGGTATTTTTTCCAACTTATTAATTAAATTGTTTTAGATTTTCTAAGCAGGTGGCAAACCTCTACAAAAATAGTTTCTAAATAAAGCTCTCTCGTTCGACACCCATTTTAAAATATTTAATTTACGAAGTTTTTCTTTCAACTGATTCTAAATTTTTAACCACATGTGGTAAACGTCTTAAAAACCGGGCTTTCTTAAACCCTTTTAGGTTGAGACCCATATTGAAATATTTTATTTAACTTTTCAATAAAATTGATTTCGAATTTCGAAATGGGTGGCAACCCTTAACATATTTTTGAAACGAAACTCTCCTGTTTGATACCCGCATTACAATTGTTCATTTAACTTGTTAATTAAATTGATTTTAAAGTTCAAAACAGATGGTAACTCTTTTAAAAGCCATTTTAAAAATAAAGCTTTCTTTACCCTCTCAGGTTTAGTACCCATATAAATATATTTATTTGATTTAACTTGTTAATTACTTGATTTTAACTTTCTGAAAAGGTGGCAATCCTTTTCAAAACTTCGAAGTAAACAATTTTAGAACCCTTTCCATTGGACAACCACACTATTTTTTATGTTACTCCAGGCCATAGCTTATCTGTGTACAAAATTGAATTGAAAAACGTTTAGATGGTTTAGCGTAAAAGAGCGACAAACATACTCACCAGTGATGCCGATTCGTGGGGAATTCCCCGATTCGCAGTGAATTTGTCTCGTTGCGGGGAATCTGGGAATGAGCTGCCTTTTGCGGGAAATTTTGACTATTTTCATAATTTTAAATTATCAAAGAACTTACCTAGAGTGCAGAATACTTTTTGTAAAATTGTATTTTTTAGTATTAATAACACCGTGCGACAAAACAAAAAGATTTCAAAACACACGAAAGAATCCATATACTCACGAAACTATGGGCCAAATATAGTAAAACTGCGTTTTTAGTTTTTTATTCTGACGTCAGGATTTTTTTCAAAGGTATTTGAATTTTTAATCATATGATTAGTTCAAAAAATGATTTAAAAAAATCAGTGCATGTAGAATAACCAAATGAGAGAGAAAATTCTGTAGAATTAAAAAACAATAAAGGGTTTTGGTTTACAAAGACAAATAGGTATTGAAAATGCGTCTTTAATGAATTTTATCATTTTAAGCTAATAAAGTTTGCAGGACGAAATTCGATATTGTGGTCGTGTGTATATTAGTCCTCGAAACATTATTTTCTTTTCCAGAAACAAATATGGCACATTTTCAAGGATATTTAAGTACAAAATTTGTAAAGGACATTTTCCATACCCATTCGTTCTTATACACCAAGAAATTTATTCTGCTATAATTCTACAGAAATTTTTCACCTATATGATACCCTTACTGTTATCCTACATTGCACTGAATTTTTTAAATTATTTTTTGAAATAATCACATTTGTTTAATTTCAAAGGCTTGTAAAAAGAAGCATATCGCACACCTACATCTAAAGTGAGGTAACAGTTTAGGCGCGACTACTAACACCGAGCGCCTAAATGCTTGCTAAACTTAATTAAGATTTTTGCACAATCACTTCTCAACTGCCATATAATAAAATTTTCTTAAATTTTTTAAAGTATGCACGGCCTAGTCTGACGATGAATTTGATAAAAACAAAAATCGAAAATAAAAAAAATACAGAATTCTGGAATTGAAAAAGGCGAAAAAGCAAAAAACTTCTATACCTACATACATTTTTGAAAAAAATTTTAATACAATGTCCCTAACTGGTCTTACTTCAAGAAGGTATTTTTATTAAGATATAAATTTTTGAACACTTAAAAAAATCCTAACTAAATTTTTCTATTTTTTTTTTAATTTTCTTATTTCGAAACTCTGTACTTTGTTTTATTTTTGAACTTTTTTTTTATATATTTTTCTTTTATAACCCTAGACATCCCGTTGAAAACTATACATAATAGTTTTTGAGATATCCAATAAACAAACTAGCAAAATACCGGAAATTGCGAAATTTAGAATTTTGCATAACTAAAATTTTTTTTGTTTATTTTTTTTTCCTATGGAAGAATTTTGTTATAATGTAAAATAAGTGTTCGAAAGAAAGTCCATCTAAATCAAAAATACATTTATATAAATTTTAAAACTGCAAAAACTCCATTTGTCGATTTGACATAGATTGACCCATGTATGCCAACAAATTTTATTGCCAAAATTTTACTTAATAAATTTGAGAACCATTTTGAGCCATTTGCTTTTTATACAAGGATGATCGCATCGCATCTTAAGATAGCCTCAAACGCCACAGTTACAATTTGTTTCCAGCCCCATCAAACATCCAAAACATTATAAATCCTCAACGTCTCAACTTCATTATTTCTAGTTTTATAACATCAAAAAGTTGCTAGTCTTTTATACATTCGAGCTGACATTAATCCTTTAAATATTGACTAAAGCGAGTTTAGCGGCTTAAATTCATCAATTGAAATTTTAAACAAAAAATTATCACAACTCAACACGCAAACGTCACTGTCTTGCATACAAATTGCGAATGGTAACAACAACAACAACAACAACAGCATTACAACGTCAATGTGACACATCAAAGGATTAAACTCAAAACTACAAAATAAAAAACGCAAAGCCGAAAAGAATACTTGTTAGAAATACTCGCAACTGTTTGTTTATCCAATGTTTTTCGGTTGAAAAGATACACAGACCCATTTGCAAGGATGCACTACTCGCTAAGTACGCCACGTGAAGCCACACACACATAGACGAATTTCACACACACACACACACGTGTGCATACGAATACATACACGCAAGTGCCTTAAAAAAAAGCGTTTGCGCGCGCGAATGGGTTGAAAGTGTTACAAAATCCTTTAACCCGAAAATGCAAAATGAGAACAAACAGCGCTCGGGCAGCAAACAGCAGCAGGGCAGAGTGCACATTTCACAGATAAACCAATTCGAGCAGGGTAATAAAACATCCGATAAAAAGGTGGGTAGTTTTTGACATGTCGATTGCTGAGGGGGTTACATGAAAGTGTAACTCTACGACCAGAGCAAATTTTAAAGTACAAAAAAAAAAAAAAAAAAAATACCGTGCGCTTTTATTTGCGAAAGGGTTCTATTTGATTTGATTTCCGGCTGCTGCTGCTGCTGTTGCTGCGGCAAGGGTCTGCAGGCACTTTCGCTATTTGCTCTTTGCCATTTTTTATTAATTTATTTTTTTTTGTGATGTTCGTAATAGGCATGCGAGTGTATCAAAGTTACATTTTCGACACTTGCGCGCTTAATTTATTGCGAAATTATTTATTGCATCCATAATGTATCAGCCAAGACGTGGCGCATTAATTTCGTTAATTGTACGAGTTTCGCGCAAATGAAGCGTTTCATTGAACTTTCGCTGGTCGGTGTTTGGCAATTGGCGACGGTGCCAAATGTCATGTTTATACATTTTCTGTGCAATTTCTTATTAATAAAGTGTATTTATTCCATTTCATTGACAAAAACTAGAAAATTTCTAAACACGAAAAAATCAATGTACTCAGAAAGAATTTGAAATTTCAAGGATTTTTTTTTTTTAATTTTAATGCTATGTAATGTAACATGTATGAGTATCAAATAAACATTAAAATTCTCTAGAATCGAAAAAAATAAAATTTTTGGTGCACAGGGACGAACAGGTAATGAAAATTTCCTTTTGATATTTTTTTTTTACATAGCTAGAAAAGTTAGAAAGACGAAATTCAAGGATGTGTGACTAACTTAAAATTAATTTTTTTCCAAAAATAGCTATTAGAAATTTTCAAGGATATTTAAATATTTAAATCTAAAGTTCCAAAAAGAAATTTTCAATACCTATACCAAAAAATTTAAATGATTTCAATTAAAGATACTGATTCCCTTTGTTTGATACCCAAATTGTTAATCTTTTTTGTGATACCCAAATTTTTATTAAAAATTGCACCGAATTTTTTTTTTAATACACTTTTGAATGATCATCAGAGAGGAAAACTAAAAACGAAATTTTACTAAATATTGTCCCTAGTTTCGTGAGTATATTGATATTTTTTGTCTGCGTGTAAAAGTGAGCCACAGTTTTATAAGTCTTGACATTGGAGAATCATAAAAAGTTCGAATGATCCTGGAAAATAGTAGGGACTCTACAGAGCCTATAGCAGCATATTTAGGTCTCCAGAAGGTTTTTTCTCATCCATTCTTTATTCACCTTTTTTAAAGTCCAAATCCAAATTACAATAGCCTGGAACAAAGAGGAAGTATATGGGTTCAGGAAAAAATTAAAATTTTATTTCATTGGAGCAAATTATGTAATCGCTGCTTGACTGCAACGGAAGATGACGTTTTTATCATTACGATATTTTCACTGAATTTTGGCTCCAGAGAAGGAGTATGGATTCTTTCTCTGTGGATTTATTTCTCTGGGTTTCCCTCTTCCTTACTGGACTTTCTGTGCTATTCTGCTATAATTCTATCCACCACCGGATAGGCAGCATTGTTCGAGACAAAGCACAACTTTTCTGTATTCATCTTAAAGCGCTCTGAATTTCTGTCTTACCTGTTCTACAGCTGTATTCGTTGTTGAAAATGTTTTGGACGGCTTCACCTAATTTTATTGTAAACTATCTTCTAAATCTCCTTTTGCTTGAAGCATTTGCCTACACAGAGAGAAGTTTTTTTGCTTAAAGTTTGATAAATGTTTTCTTGGTCACTAAATAGTAAATAAGTTATGAAATATTCAAATTTGGTTTAGTTCTCACTGAATTTAAGAAAAACACTTTACTGAAAATACGAAAACGGTTCTTGTTTACAAACAAAAACCAGAATTATTGAAAAAAAACCGTTGCAAAAAATATTAAAATAAATAAGAAACCATTTTCTAAAATTTACTAAATTTAGGAAAATAACTTAACTCATGCTAAGAAAACGATTTGGTATATTATTTCAATTTTGAAAACAAAAACAAAACACAGCAAAAAAAATTAGAAAATACTTTCTTTAATGAAGTCAAAAGTTTCTTATTTTATTATCTGAGAACGTGTGGCATTCGCCTAAGAAACTGATACAAGTACATATTTACAAACATCAACCATGTCCCACAGAATCGAATTGTTGAAACAAAAACCAAAACACGGCAGAAGTAAGTTTGAAAATAAACAAGAAAGGAAGTCAGAAATTTCTTATTCTATTCTCTAAGAAACTTATATGTAGATACGTATGTACATTTGGCAATATCATGTATGTATGTATGTATATAAAGCGACTTCTGCCTTTGAATTGTCAAAGCCAAATTTAGAACGCAGTTAATTGAGAGATCGCAGGTTCGAGTCCGCTTGTTGGTGGTTACAGTAAAGTAAATCAATTATTTCAATTTCCCTTTCTCTCTTTCTGAGTTCGCAGATTCGAGTCCGCTTGGAGGTGGTTTATGTAAAGTAAGTTAATTATTTCAATTCGTATATAAGATACAAATTGTAAAACTCATTTTACTAGTGTTCGCCCATCGGTTGAAATTCAACCTTTTCAATTAAGGGGGCTGAGGTGGGCTGAGCTGAGCTGAGTTGAGTTCAGTTGAGTTATTTCCACTGAATGGAAGTGGAATGCGTTGAACAACATAACAGAATATAACATAACATAACATAACACAACACAACACATTATAACATAAGGTAACATAGAATTATTTCATATTTTTAACTAGTCTTTAAAAAGTTATTACTTATGTAGAATGTATTTCAAATAAATAAACAATTAAACAACACATGACATAACATAACTTAACATAACATAACATAACTTAACATAACATAACAGAACATGATATAACATAGCATAATATAACATAACTTAACATACCATAAAATAAGATTAGATAACATAACAACATAACATAAAATCAGATAACATAACATAACAGCATTGCATAACATGGTATAACATATAATGACATAACATAGCATAGCGTAACATGAAATAACATAACATAGCATAACATATCATAACATGACATAAAGCAACATAACATAACATGACATAACATAACATAACATGGCATAGCATAACATAACATGAAAACATAACATAACATGAAAACATAATATAACATAACATAACATAATAACTATAATACAATATACCACAACATGTCATTCTTCAATATTATATCTTTCTTTTTCTCTGGCTTCGGCTCTACCTTAATCTACATATATTATTTTCTCTACCTTTTTTATCTTTTAATTTTTATATTTATCATTTCCTTGACTTTTAACCAGATCTTTATCTTCATTCTTTTCTCCATCTACATATTCACCCACATCTTTGCGATTATATTAAGTATTTAAATTTACCTTCCTCTTTGTCTCTATGTTTCGGTTTCGGTTTCTTTTACTTTAATTTTAATCTTTGCTTTATCCCTTTCTTCTTCTGCATACTCAACTTTACGTTCTTCCTTGTATGAGTCTAATCTATTCATGTTCATACATAAATCTTATTTCTTATCTGCTGCTAAGCACGTTTCTTTAATTCAGTATCGATATTAAAGCATACATTTAGGAGGCATTTGCTCCCCAACCATGTACATGTATGGCATTAGTATTGGAGTCGCTTTTGAATTGATTTTTTCTTCTTATGTTAAACTAATTTTAAATTCGCAAAATGTGCTGAACATCAGCATCAAAAAACCTTTCAAATGATATATAATTGTTTATACCTTAGAAGTACAGTTTAGCCGTAAAAGGGGTGTAAAGAAAACATGATTGCCTATTTATATATAAGATTTGGAAAACCCTAAATACTCAAATACCATAAAAAATAAATGGTATTTTTTTCTTTTTATAATACAATTTAAAAATTACAATAAAATAAATAAATAAACATTTAAGAACAAAAAACCTGCTCTAGGACTCGAACCTCGAATCTGTCGACTGGCACTCCAGTGCTTTACACTGTCGGCCATTGCGAGCAAAATGAGATACTTATTCCTTTTAAATCGGTAAACTGCCCACCAAGCATTGATGCAGAAATGCAACCAACCTCTTCTACTCACTTTTTTCTGGCCGAGTCCAAAACAGTATGCCAGTCGTTTCTCTTCTGGGCCAACTGACGCCAATTGGAAATGCCATGTGAAGCCGAGTTTTTCTCCACCTGGTATTTCAACGCAGAGGGGGCATTCCTCTTCCTCTGTTACCAGCATCGCGACCCGCATTGAATACTTCCAGAGCTGCAGCGCTTCTGTTAATTCCAACGGCTTGGCTCAGTAGCATAGAAATGCAAACGTAGGTCATGTAAAATGAGTATCTAGATTTAAATCATGCAACAAATCGTATTTACCCATTCAAACTCACTCCCAACAACACTTACCAAGAACGTTCATTCAATCGTGGCAACAATTAATTGTGAACTGCAAACAACAACTGGCTACTGCAGCCGTTAGTCACTCAGTCACTCAGCCATGCAGGACACGCAATGCGATATTGTCACTAATGTGTCACTCTTGGCACGCGCGCAAAGTGTGTAAACAAAATGAATAAAAAACGGAAAAAGCAGTTAAAACAAATCACAAAGCAAAGCTGCAGGTGTGCAATGCCAGCAGCAGCGGTTAAGTACAGCCTCGGCGGAAAGCAGTAATATGGAGAGTAAGTAAGCAAGTGGTTGACGGCTTTTTGACTCGTTCACACTTTTGCGCGCGCTAGCCGTTTTGCAGACAGATGTCGAAATAGTTAAAGCACGCGCTTAAGCGCGCCTTCAAACAATTAATGGGTGGCGGAAGTAATAAGGATATGGCAGCAGAGGAGAGTGGCAAATGAAGGACATTACAGCTAAGTCAACGCAGTTGAATGGAAAAAAAGTGTAGCTGTTGAAAAAAATTTGGTAGAAAATGTCTAAAAAAAAAACTATGCCACATTTGGTAACAACTGTTATGTGGTGCGGGTAATAACAATGGCGTGGCCGGATAATGCTCATGTAATTTTGAAGGACAATGCTGTATGCTGGTTAAATACTCGCTAGTGGTGCGCAAAAAAAAAAAAAACGTAATGCCACATAATGCAAGCTATTTGGGATGAGGAAAATAATTTATTTATTTTTTTTGAAGAGATTGACGCGCTATTTTTTATTGGGTTGCAATTAAGTATGTGACTACTTTTTTGGTGTTTTTTACTACTTTCATACAATTTTCTTTCTTGTTAAATTAACGCATTTTTCCTGCCATTTTGGCTACCAGCCTGGCTACTGGTGTGATAATCCCAGTTAAGCTTCTTTTTATTGCCACCAAAATGTATACAATTCGGCAGCTTGTTTGCCATCGATTGCGAATTAATCAATACAGATCGCTCTCGTCAGCGAATAAATATCAGAAAAAAAAATACGTTACTTTTCAGCAATAGGCCGCGCCATATGCAACATTGCAATAATAGTTAATCATTCATTACCAGATGCTTACAAACATTTTGCTTTTTTTTTGCATTAGCATTTATATGTTACAAATCATAAAATCACAATCAATGGTAACTACTAACAAGGCAACACCCCTAAGGTGCGTGATGCCAATCTTACCATTATCTGTTACTACTTGCATACATAGGTACATATATTTATGCAAATCAGTTTACAAAAACAACTACTTTCTTGTTTACATTCGCCCTAACTAGGCATGAAACCATTTGTCGGTAAAACAACTATGGCGTTGCACTCTATCTCTCTCCCTCTCTCTCTCGTTAACCATCTTTCCCCATCTTTGAACCAACTACGAGTATTTCGAAACTCTCCTCGGAGGATATCCCTTTTCTCTTCTTCTAATTTGCAAGAAAAAACCATAAATTAAGAATGTCACATTAATTATTCACTGGTTACAAAAAAAAGAGGCAACAGCGTAAATCTTCGACTTCTACTTTTTGAATTTTGTTCAAGTGTGCTGCTGCTGGCATTCGGCTCGGTCACATTGCATTTTAATTAACACCGATCAGGGCAATGAAAAATACGCACGCATATACACACATACAAATATATGTACATATGTATATGTATTGTTGCACTTCGTGTTACTTATCCGTGTTTGTGTGCTACTAAAAGTTTCCGCTTCAGCCCACTCCAAGTACAATGCCATGAAAAATTAAAATTGAAATATTTTTCTAACACTTTATGGCATGCAAAATAGTGTCCTTCTGCTTTACTAACACATACATAAAAGCAATTTTTAGGACGAGAGTTGCAATGACAGTGGGCTGTTTTAATAGTTAACTGACAGCCGGTTAGTAGAACTAAAAGTGTTTTGAGGAACTTGCACAAAACGATACCGGGTCAAATCGCCTCCTTGAGACGAAATTAAAAAACTTCGACAATGATCTTTATTCTTTGCGGATTTCCCCTAGTTATTCGTACCAAAAGCTGACAGATTTTTTGCACTTGTTCTACCATGGGTACCGAGTCAAAAGATATTTTCAGCTAGATGCCCAATGTAATTATTGCAATTATGTGCGCTTAATTTGTCCCCTAAAAGGTTTTTGCTTAGTATAGGTTGCCATTTAATTTTTTGATACTCGTGGCTCTCGCGAACCGGTTGACAGTTCTCTCAAAAGCTTTCAAATCCTTCTAATTTTTTTTCGACATCATCCACGCTTCAGCGCCATATAAATTATGCGAGATTTGGAGAGCGTAATTTTTGTTCGTCGAGAGCGAGCTATTCTCCGTTTGATTTCTAGGCTGGCATTATTGGTGGTGATAATGTTGGATCTATGCTATATGGGTAAAGTCTTTCATTACATTACAGTTAAATATGCCAACAGTGAAATGTGTCCCAATACGTGGACGCTTGCGTGTCGTCAGGAGGTATCTACTCAGTGTTGTTCTCCAATGTTGGAGAAGCCATTCATCATATTTTTTTCGAGAATAATAGATGCTGTAGAAATCTGTTCAATGTTGTTTTTTTCAGTGCTGTAGCTGTATTAGTTTATGATAGTTCGATCCATACGAGGAGTGCCAGTTACTGCAAAAACTCGTTTGCTTTTTTTGACCTTTTTTGTAAGGGTCCCGAAGCTTTTTTCCTCTTAGTTTTAGTCACTATCTGCCTATACGTATTCGTTTTCGTGTTAGTCTTCGCATTCACCTTTGTATTTATTTTGGTCGCTTTCTTCGTGTTCCTCATTGGATCGTATGCGTATTCCCTTTCGTATTAAAGTTTGTATTCCTTTTCGCATCCTTCTTCGTATTTATCGTCGACCTCGTCTTCATCTCCATATTCGACTTAGCATTTCTCTTCGTTTCAGTCTTGCATTTGCCTTCGAAATCTTCACCGTATTCGTCCTCTTCTTCGTATTCCTCTTCGTATTGATCTTCGTATTCGTCTTCGAATTAATCTTGATATACTTCACAATATTTGTCGTCGTGTTCTTCTTCTTCGTCGTCGTATTCGAATTAGTCTCCGAATTCTTCTTCCTAGTCGTCTTTATACGCATTCGCTTTCCACCTCGTTTACGTCTTCGTATTCGTATTCATGCTCGTATTTTTTGTTCTTTTTCATCCCCTTCTTCGTCTTCGTACTTCTTATAATCTGCGCATTCGTCTTCCTACTAGCACTCGTGTTCGTTATCGTCTTCCTACGCGTCTTAACATTATTGTTGGAATTCTGGTTTGTCGTGGTGTTCGTCCTCGTGTTCGTGGTAATCGTCATATTGGTCTTCGAATTCGTCTTCGCTTACCAAACCAAATACAACTCGAGTATTGCAGTCGCAGTTACAATCAATTCTGTCCCTTGGCCATATCAAAGGATTTCAGAGTGACAAGTGCAAGCCAAAGTAATACTATAAATGGGTCAATAAATGGACCCTGTTTCTACCCCCGATCCTTGGAAGCCTAGCACTTCCAGCGCGTTTGTTATTTTCGTGTTGCTGGAATTAAAATACTTTATGATGGTATTAGGTTAGGTATTAGTAGAATTCTTTAAAAATTAATCTTTCGAATAACAGAGAAAAGCTAATGAAGGCATCTTACCACGAAGAAGTCCTATATTAAAAACTGGAATTTCCCGAATTAAATTTAAGATTTTTCAGTTATCAAGCAGTTCAAAACCATATTTTTTCGCATCAGTAACCACTGTATCAGCTTTCGACAATAAATTCATACATATTAACATACAAATGTATAGTGCATATGTATGTATGTTGACTTCTCGACTGGTCACCCATAAAAAATTACAATAAAATCGACAATGGAAACAAAAAATGAAATGGAATGGAAATGCGCCACATCAAAAAGACTACCCATTGTTTTTAACCGACTTCCAAAAAAGGAGGAGGTTATCAGTTCGTCGGAATATTTTTTTTTATTTATTTTATTTTTTTTTTATGTATGTTACCGCATAACTTTGGACCACGTGTCTCAGAGGTGGTCCCATACTAATCTGGTTGAGATCCGATCAGTGGATCATGAGATATATATATATATATATATATATTTTTATATGGGAGTTGAAGTCGGTTTTTTTTTGCTAAAAATTACTAGTTACCATTGCAGGACATCCATGTATGCACGCACGTTTTTAATGCCTCTATGCAATACAAATGTATCGTAGATTGTGTACCTAGACTGTCATTTAGTATTCTACTACGGAAAAGGACGTTTAACTACATTTGCATAACAATGAACTGTACCGCTAACTTTATCCTTCAGTTGGTTTTAAATGCGCACACATGTATATGTACGAATGTAAATTGTTACAATGAGTTAAAGACAACTGAACGCGCACATATGTATGTACGTAAGAACTTGGCGTTTTGGTAAATATTAATATTCCAGCAGTTTTATTTGTAGGCTCGCCATACTGGTTACTTTATCTTCGGCTGTGGGTGTGAAGTCGTAAATTATGCTGATTGTTTTGTTGTAATCATAATCGAGACTTGTTTGCATTTGTATAATTATAAGATAGAAATGTGAATGTATCTACGAACTCATGCAGAGATAGTTACATCTATTCATTCCTTGTTCTGATAATTGAATTGCCTCCTGTCTAAATTCAACAAGGTTAGGTAAATAAAATAATGATTCCTTATTTTCTTTACACTTTTAATGCAGGAGTATGAAGTTATAACCGAAAATATACATACGTTGCACACTCGCTCAGATGCTGCTAACAAATACGATTAAATACCATTCGTTATTTATCTCTTAGAAAAAAAGGAGTTATTTTGGCTCAGTTTTTATACATATGTATATGATTGGATGTAATTGGCCAAACCCTATTCTAGGACCCTATTCCAGGACAAACTAGTTTTTCCTATGCTAAACTAGTTCCCCCTACTTGCAATAGGATAAACGGATATAGCTGCGGCAAACTGGTATGTCCCAACCCCGATAGGAGAAACGAGTTTCATAAGTCTTGGCTGCACTGATCCTGGTATGAATTTGTGTAACACAGCAATACTGTGGACTGCGTAGCCGGAGTTGGTCTGATGAGGGTTAATTTTTTGAAGCAAACTACTACTAGAAGACTGGCTTCTACTAACGAGCTCAGACCAGATCAGTTTGGCTCACGATATGCCGGTTTATCCTACCGCATGTCGGAAAAACTTGTTTTGGTTCAGGTTTCTCCAGAAATCAATTTGGCCGGTAGATAAAATAGACGAAAACCGCGTATTCTAACCGAAATAAGTTGTTTTGCACTATTTCTGCTCCGCAGAAGAGATAGAAAACTATAGACGTCGAAACAAACCTGCAAAGTGCAGCAAGGATTCACTGACTCCCCTTTTTGATATCTGTTTTCAATATGTGCGGGTCATTGTGTCCTAGCGTCTTACGCACATGCTACTACATATTTCTGTCTTACAGTCAAGCGAAACTTTTGATCTCGGAAATTGCGATCTTAATGTGACTACTTCCTACATTTGTTCAGCCTGTCAGGCATAATCAATGAAGAGGCAAAGACCTAGCCTTTGAATGGTGAAACAAAGTTCAATTCCTCCTTTGCCGCTCCAACAGTCTTCCCGTATCTCTATATCTACTATCCGATATTAGGTTTAACGGTCGCTGGGTTCGATCCCCGGTACGAGCAAAATCTAAAATTAGAAAATGTTTTTGCTAACTTCGAGTTTATTGCTTGAACTTGAATACCATTTGCAGCTCATAGGCGACGTAAAATTGCAGCCCCAATTGGAGAAGAAGCTCGTTTAAATACTTAGCAAAAGTGTAAAAGGCTCTGCTCTGTAGAGGCTATTTCGCTAAACATTTCGTTGTTATGCAACATTTCAGGCGATACCTCTGCGCCCTAAGGCTAAGAAGTTGATACACCCCTCCTCATTCAGTTTATAAAATCAGGAGAAAGGACTACGTGGCAGCTTTATGGAAATGTGGTTTCTACAGTTGAGCTTTGAATTTCAGTCGATAGCCCTTTTTCCCAATTAAGTCCATCCGGCTCTTGCCTTAACCTTTAATGTACATCTGGTACACCGATCAGGCCGCACAGCAGGGGTTTCTAGGTTATAGCTCCATCCAAATTGGGTAAGAACCGTTCGACCTCAAACAAGGTTTTAGACAAAGCGCTCCACTTTCCCGAGACTTCTCGAATGTGATGTTGGAAAGCTTAATACGAGCCACCAATCTGAAGCTGCTGGCGTATGCAGATGATTTTGACCGCGATGGCCTCAATAGCAGTGCCAATAGCGCAGTCTTTTCCAGCTTATAGGTTGGCCTAGCGGTGAACGAGGCCAAGACAAAGTACCTTCTCACATAAAAAGCCTTTTAGTACTGCAATAGGGTAGCAGTCTCATACTTCGCGTTCAATTTAACTGGAATGACAAAACCTGAGTGGAGCGTTGACTAGGGACCACCCGTAAGATTACTGAATTAAACCAAAATCGGCGAAAACCTGTATTTAATCACATAAATATATATTTACTGTTTGGTAAGTCCTTTACTTAGTAGTAGAGTTCCAGAAGATAAAGCCGTATCAACGTCACTCTATGCTGCGTCCCCGGACAAAGCTATATCTAAGGGAATGAGTCGGCTGAATGAGATGGATAGATGCGACTCAGAGATGCCAACAGAAGAAGCGGATAGCTCCGTACGACCCCCGTTTAATAATCACGTTAGAAAAAATTAATGAGTACACCGTGGCCTTGATGAATGACTTGTGGAACAAACGGGAAGACTGTGAGACCACAAGATTATAATGGCCGCCGCTTAGTAGGAAAAAGGCAAGTGACATACTGAATCTTAATAGATAAGAGTTCTTATCGGCACTATCACAGGACGAATACCAACAAGTACTCTCTGCAGAAGCTGCCATGATGAGGATGAGGAAGAGTCAACCGAGCACTTTCTGTGTCGATGACCAGGTCTACAGACAAAGCGCCTCAAGCACTTGAGTTCACGCTTCTTCAACAGTCTGACCTAGATAGCGCGGGGGGAACTTTTGACTTGAAGCTACTCTTTCAATTATAGGTGTCTTCCCTGACACTCGCTTAAAGAGGGCGCTCACAATGGACAATGAAAGTGTGAAAGTATGGAATATTCCATACACGCCCCTCTAACCGAATCTAACTATGCCACTTATTCCTTTCTCTACGAATGATATAAGTAACTCAAAGTACATTTATTTCTTTTCACGACGGAATTTAATCTTCTCTGAAAATACTACATACATATACAATACATATTTTAATTTGGTTTCCGAGCTAGCTTTCCTAAGCGAGTCTTCCTACCACCATGAATCTTCAAGTATCTCTGCCTTAAAGACTGTCGACAATACTTATTGTATAAGATCTACAAAGTTCTTAGTAGAAAATTTGACTTGAAGTGAGCATTAAAGAAATTTTTGGCCAGACTTTATACGTTCTTGTCTTGGTACTTACAGAATCTAACAAGCTTACTCTAACAAGAATAGAAAAGAGTTAGGAAAGTAACTAAATACGTTTCTCGCAACACATAATTTGGTTATGGTTACCCAATAATGTTTTGAGAGAAATATTTTTAGCCTACTTTTTTCTGAGTGTACTCCAAACTTAAAAAAAAAACTGTCAACACTGCTCAAAAACTTTGAGTGCGCGTTTTAGATTAATCTTGCCGTGAGTCTTCAAAGTTGGGCTTTAAGTATTCATAATTACTTCGTGATATTTTACTAAATATATATCTCTCAACAAATGATTTGGTAACTATAACTTGAAAGAATTGGGTATTTGAAATCTACGGCCAATGTCAAGTGAATTGAAGAAAGAATTTGTGACTAAAAACATTACACAGAGGATCTGCCGACACCTTCCAGCTAGATGGATTCCCATGAGATATGTGCCTCTGATATTTTCTTTAAATTCAACATACTAAATCTGAATACTTTCTGCGCCTATCTAGATGAAGAAAGAGATCTGTTGTGAAACGTTATTAAAAGTGTCAGCATCACGAATAAGGTCGTTGAAATGTTAAAACATAACCCACATAGCAAAGGACTATTTTTAGCACAACCGGCTTCACCCAAAAAACCCATTAACAAACTTTTATAAATTACAAAGTTGTCATAACGGAAATTTTCTAACTGCCAATATTGAAACAACCACAATTAAGAAGAAAAGCTAAATTACAACACAATCACTAGAAGAAGTAAATGACAGCAACAACAATGTGTTTCACATAAAAACTCATAAATATGAAATGTAGTTAAAATAATAAGCAGTTTTAACCCTGGCAGTGGAGATGAAAGCCACTTACAAACGAACATTCAAGGTATGTCCTAGGAAAGGGATGGCCCGATGAAGGGGTGGACAGATTTTGAGTGCTGCCACGCAAATCAACAGGGTTAAAGTAAAGAATGAAGCCGAATGCACAATTAATTCAAAGCGTGCAATGAATATGTAGTGTGAGTAAGGATAGACCGGCAGGCAAGTATTAAAAGCTGCGCGAAGGGGAGGAAAGTGTAAAAACCAGTAAATGCATGCATAGGTAGGGAAAATGACTATATGACCAGCAAAAACACAATAAGCGCCGGATAAGGATATTTTTGTAACTTTTTGAAATGTAAAAATAACAAAGGCATAAAACATGGAAAAAAGTATGAAAGCACTTGCAGCAGCGAAGGAGGTTGCGGTATAAATTGTATATTACTTGTTTGTATGTATATATGTATGTATGCATATTAGGGTGGTTCTTAAAAAATCAAATGAACAATTTTTTTCAGTCTCACCCCCTCAACCGGTAACACGACGATCACAGATATCACATATAAATTTTGGTTCCGATTGGAGACGGTTAAGGCCTGTCGCACAGGGGGCATAGTTCAGATTCGTCTATAGAGACTCAAAAATTGAAATAAATTTTTTTTCATCTAATATCAAAAATCGATACTACCATAGTGGAAGATATCACATATAAATTTTGGTCCCGATTGGAGTTGGTTAATGCGTGTCGCAAAGGGGTCGAAGGCCAGAAGCCTCTATGGAGACTCAAAAAATTAAATAAAAATATTTTCTTCATTTAATACCCAAAATCGATACTACTAAATTCTAAGATATCGCATATAAATTTTGGTCCCGATTGCAGTTGGTTAAGACGTTTTCATAGGGTTATCTGAAGTTTGACCCCTGTACGACACGCCTTAACCGATTGTAATGAGAGCCAACATTTATATGTGATATCTTCGACTATAGTAGCATCGACGTAGGGGTTGTGGCTAAGGAAATCTGATGTAAAAATTTGCTTCCTACATTTAGGGACCACCCTAATGTACATATAGTACATACATACATACATATTAACATTAGGGTGCATCACTCTCCATACAAAGAAAAAAAAAATCGGTACTCTTTCTTATAAAATCTGTTATATTTTAAGCAGGGACCGAACATAACAGTTATTGATGAAAACTGTCATTGAAAAATTCACTATGAGGGAAATGTTCTACAACTAAGTGATACATACCAGTTGATTTCTTTTTTCACCGAGAATTTGAATTAGAAATTTTGAGAATTTGAAAATTAATTTTTGTTTGTAATTTTTATGCAAAAATAAAAAAATAACAATTATTTTTAATTTTGATTTTGCATTATAACAAATCCTAAATAACAACTATTTTTGATTTTTATATAAATAATCTGGAGATAACAGTTATATTTGGTTTTTATATTATATGTCTTAGATAACAGTTATTGAAGACTTTTATTTATAAAAGTCATCAATAAAAATCAATCACCGACTTTTATTTCTCAAACCATACGTATAAAAGTCATTATAATTTTTCACAGTTAAGAAGGTGCTGGAGAACAAAATTTAATACGACTTATACAAATGACTTTTATAAGTATGATTTTAAAAATGAAAGTCAGTGACTGATTTATATTGATGACTTTTATAAATAAAAGTCTTCAGCAACTGTTATCTAAGATATATAATCTAAAAATCAAAAATAACTGCTATTTGCTTATTTTTAAGATAAAAATCAAAAATAATTGTTATTTTGGATTTATAAATAAAAAGTCAGAAAAAACTGTTGTTTAACTAGTAATCAAAAAAAAGTCAAAAAATAATTGTTAAAGAGTTATTTTTTTAATAACATTTGTAACTGTTGCGGTCCCTGATTTTATCCGGCGAAATATTTCAAATCGGTCCAGCTCACTTAAATTTTAATATTTTATCCGAAATACTTTGGCGGAAATCTTAAAATTTAATTTGGATTCACTTAAAATTATTAATCGGGGATTTTTGGGGTCGCTAATCGTGAATCCGGTGTTATTTTTCAAAATTCGCTAATCTTGAAAACTAAAGGATTCGTGATTAGCGACCCCAAAATCTCTCGAGCAACAATTTTGAAGCGCATCCAATGAATATTTTAAAAATTAGCCGCCATATTGGATCCGCTATTTTGAATTTTGAAAAACTCCACTCGGCATTAAAAAGTATTTACTGTTATTAAAATTTTAAGACCTTGCCTGAGCGTATAAAAAAAAATAAAGTTATATATTACTTTCAACAAACCGGCATATAAATAGTACGGAATTACGACTACCCATTTTCGGTAGCCGCTAGGATTACGATTTTTTAAAGTGAATAAACAAGTGCTTCCTCTTCTTCATTGTCGCTATAATCGCTTTAGCGATTCTTACTGCATCTTCTTATTAACTGCCGCCAATTAAAAACAACATGTGGCTAAGTCGCCCTCCACTTGGTCCGTTGTATTTTCCTACCAGCCCAACGGGTACCGCATCAAATACTGTCAGGACGGGAACCTACATATATAACAAAAAATATTTGTGCTTTCAATGTGGAGAATTGTTCCTCCTGAAATGTTAAAAAATTCTGTTCACCTTATTTTCCTAGACTTCAGCAGGAATCGAACCCGCATCATCGATGTGCATAGTCAGAAGCGCTAACCACTGAGCTATGCACACCCCGTAAAGCTTTTGTTAGGGAATGTCATAATACCTTGGGCTGTCAGGGCAAAAATATATCTAAGGGATACTCCGTTAAATTCTTAAAGTTTCTTATTTTAAAAAATAAAACCTTATCGCACATCCACAGGGCAAGGTCTTTATTTTTCAGGTTATATAATTTGTTTTCGAGTAAACTTCTATAAAGTTCAATTTGAGATCGAAGCGAATTTGGTTTAAATTCACTCAGAAGCCTGAAAGCCTTTTCAAACCCATTTGGAATGGAATTTGGAATTAACTTATTAAATAATTTGAATGCATAAAATACGTGGCAACCCTCCTAAATATATTTCAGAAATAAAACCTTTTCAACCCCATTACGATTGACACATATATTTTAATAATTCATTTGACTTTTTAAATAATTTTGATATTTGAACAAAGTAGTTTCGCACTAAGATATTCCTAAATATTATTCCTCTTACATTGCGATACATATTTTAAGTAACTGATGAATTAAGTTGAATTTTATTTTTCAAACATGTGGCAACCCCACTAAGTATAGTTTAGAAATAAATGTGTTTCAAACCCATTCGACCGATATCCATATTTTAATAATTCATTTAACTTTTTTAATTATTTCAGAGAAAGTTTTTATACAGGTGACAACCCTCTTCCAACACATCAAAAATATTATTAATGTTGTATTTTGACATTTGATATAACTTTTGGAAAAGTCAACTAAATTCGATATTTAAAGCAGGCCGCAACCCACTTCAAAATATATTTAAACTGCTACCTTCTGAGCCCGCTTTCGTTTGGCACCCATATGTTGAAACATTTTTTTCCT
The DNA here is from genome assembly GCF_001687245.7 of Rhagoletis zephyria. Classification (NCBI taxonomy): domain Eukaryota; kingdom Metazoa; phylum Arthropoda; class Insecta; order Diptera; family Tephritidae; genus Rhagoletis; species Rhagoletis zephyria. The sequence goes on from NW_016161531.1 coordinate 20,495, forward strand.
AATTAATTTCTTTAATTCAAATTTAATTTGATATTTTAAATAGGTGGCAACCCTCTTAAAGTCAAAAAAAAAGATTTTCAAAACCATTTCCATTGATACCCACAGATAATTTGAATATAATTTTTTAAAAGCTGGCAACATTTGTCAAAAAAGTAAAACGTTATTGCATATCTGCAGTCCAAGCCTTTTAATTTGACACCTTATTTAGGAAAATCGAACGAACGGTGCGGTTGTTATGGCATTGCTTATTAAATAATTTGAATTCAATTGTTGCAGAGGTGGCAACTCTGTTCGAAAAACTAAAACCAGTTTGCACATCTACAGGCCAAGCGCTTTAATTTGACACCCCATTTTTGAAAATCGAGCGAGCGGTGCAGATCTCTTATGCGGAACAAAAAATGCGTTCGCTTGTTACATATCAAATAAAATTATAGTTTAAAAAACTAAAACCTCCCTATTATAATTGCCATTCGTACTGTCATCAGGTATGTAACTTGAGAATAGAAATCGCTGCATCTTTTAGGCGCATCAATATTACATAGTTACATCTCGAGTTAATAAAAGGAAGGTAATAAAACACCTCTTTGAGGTAAAATTTTCGAGGGACGAAAGCTGAACTAGAAACACAAAATTCGTGATATCAATTTCGTGACGAAAATTATACGCATTTTTTAACTGCCTTTGAAACGTAGGGAAAATCTTTTTTATTCATACGAATCGTTGCAAAAGTTCTGTTTTTTATTTTGTGTTTCTAGCAGTAGATGGTATTTCCCAACGTTCCGAATAAATAAAAAAGATTTTCCCTACGTTTGAAAGACAGTTAAAAAATGCGTATAATTTTCGTGACGAAATTGATATCACAAATTTTGTGTTTCTAGTTCAGCCTTCGTCAATCGAAAATCGAAATTCCCAAATAAATTGCTAAAAATATTATCTAAATGTAAAGTATGTATTCAAATCGATGTGGCCATTGAAACATATAATTTTTCGAATATGGAATAAAGCGAAAAAGAATGATCATATCCTTTGTATTAGAAAAAATTAAAAATAAAAAAAAATAGGAGAAATTATGAAAACATCAACTTCGTACCAACTTTGGATACAATAAACAACTGTATTCGTCTGATAGTCTCGTAGTTCATTTTTGTTAAGATTTCTACCGGGTGTGGGGCACACACATGTGCTTTTTTTAAGAAGTTTTACTTCTATCACGTGTACGCTGTTGCACTCGTGCTATTAAACTAATGATTTTTTCTCAAGTAGTTTTGCTCAGTGGCAATTTATACATATGTATGTAAGTAGTAGCGGCACATTGGGTGAACTAAATGCATTCATACATACATATTTATGTACAACTATAGGTAAATACCAGGTAGGTTAAGTGCGGGTGATAAACCCATGTAGCAAAATGAGGAAGAATGTTGCAATTTCGGCATGTGAACTGAAAAAAACTCTAAAATACACACAAATTGTGGTTTCCAAGACATGTACGAAGTGATTAGCACAGCTGCATCCTTCAACTTGTCAACTCGCGGGAAATTTCCCGATTTGCAGGGAATTTCGGTTTAAGTGGCAATCGGGGAATGGGCGATTTTTTTCGGGGAACTGCCAAATTAGCCAAATTAGCCACTATTAGACGGATATGATAATTTTTAACCATTTGACCCTTTTTGGAACGACATTTTTTCAATTTGAATAGCAATATCTCCACAACACGAGTTTTCCCAGATATAAGCTATATACCAGATGAAAGCTAAGGTCTTGGGCTAGATTTGTGAAAACTAAGAATAAAATCGACTGACCAGTTTTTAAGAAAATGCCCGAAATGTATATTTTCACCAGCGNGATATAAGCTATATACCAGATGAAAGCTAAGGTCTTGGGCTAGATTTGTGAAAACTAAGAATAAAATCGACTGACCAGTTTTTAAGAAAATGCCCGAAATGTATATTTTCACCAGCGCGCTTTTTAGTTTTCAGGCGATAACGTTATGACATATTTATATTTTATAAACACAAAAGATAGCGTTAGATAGCTTGTTTGAAG
>NW_016161531.1:22656-50597 GCF_001687245.7 Rhagoletis zephyria
GTACGTACAGACGCCACATACATACATACCAAAGCATCTCGTAGTGGAGACACGAACCAAAACACATTTAGCTCTATATCTTTCCAACTAGTAGCCGCAACTCAATATATAAGGTATCGTTTGAAAGGTATTGGCCTACAGAATAACACTAAATATGTTGGGTGTACCCACATGCCTCCTTAAACCGGCAAAAGCAAAAAAACGTTTTTTGTCTCGCAGCACTTTAGCCTAATTTTTAAGAATCCGGTTAATCGTTTATGAAGCTTGAATACATTTTCTGGACACATTCTGCAAGACCTTTCCAACGATATCTCAAACATGTCGATTGGACGTCTGGATAAAAACTTCCAAATCTCGTGTATATATAAGCGAGTCATTTCAGCATGCTACTGTGGCTGCTTTCGTCACTCGCGCGCACTGCCGTTCGCTGTGATATAGATACGGAGGCACTACTCTTTGTTGTGTTTTTTTTTTTGTTTTACTGTACTGATTTGCGTGTCCACCACTGTAGTTTTGTTAACCAATATTAAAATTTAGCATCCTATGGTCTCAATGAGTTTTGAAAATCAATTCGTACTGTATATATGTATATATTTATATTTGTCTTATTAGGCAAGTTCCTAATCAAGTTTACAAATTCTCTTACTTCTAGAGCGCGTATGAAAATAACAACTTTTAATGCCACTTCACTTGCAACGTACGAAAAGGGGGTAAGTTACAATTAATGCGAACACATCTCGCAGTTTTAAAATTTTGCACACCCATTGGTACACCCACCACCACCAGCACGCTGTCAAATCTCAAGGGTAAGTAAAGATATAATTACAAAGCAAATATAATATGTCTGCCATAATTTGCGGGTGGTAAGAAAAAAAAAATTTAATTATTGCTTATATAAAAACATATATAAGTACACACGAACATGTGCATATATGTATCAAAATTATGAATGAAAAACTAGTATTCAAATCCAGCATCATCTTTTGTATTGAGCTCCTTACAAATGCTGTTATATCACAATACGTTACTTTTTTTTTTGGCAATCTGCTAGTTTGAATAGTCGTAGTTTGTTTGGCAATTAAAGTGCCATTCTGAGTCGTTACATTTTTTTTTTGTTGCAACGCAAGTACTCGAGTTAATCCCTGCCATCATACTATGCGTATCTGCTAAAAACACATAATAAGGGTATTCACGATCCGATGCATACTGTCCAGCATGGTGCATAGATAGCATAAATAGCATGATTGTTGTTGTTTCATATGTTCAAACATCAATAAAAATAAGCCAATTTATGCTATATATGCACCATGCTAGACAGTATGCACCGGATCGTGAATATCCCTAATGTGTTTGTGTGATTGTTTCTATATGTATTTATGTATGTGACATATCCACTTCTGCCACTTGATTGATGGTCGCCACAACATCATAAATCACTTTCAAGTAGGTACTCGTCAACGGAGTGAACGTTCGTTTGCTCTATGGCCGCGACATTGTAATACCGCTTGGCGTCCCTCCTGTTGGCGTCCAGGATTATTTCAGGTTGGCGAAGGGGCTTTAAGCCCCTTATGTACGTATGTAAAATCAATGATTTTATATCCTGTTTATTTACATAGTATTTATCAATTAGTTGATCACACCGTTTGGCGGGCGAGTGACATATTGTTTGAAGTTATTGTGTGAAGTAGGATAATCGAATCAGTGATATTTAAACATTTTTTCCGTCATTTTTTCTATGCCGCTGTAGTTCAATTAGGTTTCCCAGGAGTTTTTGTTGATGTAACCAAGTAAAACAAAGAAAACAAGTAAGGGCTGTCCTGAAGGCTGCTTACTAGATGCAATATCCAAGCACCCTTAATTTTTTGTATCAGCCTAAAATTCAAATTTGATTAAAATTTTTTAGATTTTCTAATGCAACGTTATATGCATCAATTAAGAAAAAATCGAATGTTGATTCTCGATTTTTTTTGGTCGATTCACGGATCGAATCGCAACTATAAAATCGATTGTTCGCCTTTTTTCAAAAACCATTTTTGGAGTTATTCGAAATATGGAAACTTGAAAAAACCGGTTCACTATTTTGAAATAAAGAAAAAACCTAGTCAATCGGTTTTATTTTACATATTTTCTCTACAGTAACCCTTTACTGTTAGTCAGAAATCCTGACCAAAATTGCAAACTGACTGTTCAAGGTATAGTTTTAATTTAGAAATCAATAAATCAAAAACATTTCGAAGTATTTTGGATTAAAAGTAAAACAGTGTAAAGTAAAGCACTTTCGGTGCCTTCTAGCCGCAATAAATACTTTATTAGATAAAATTTTTTTTTTAGTTAAAAAGGACGAATATTCGCCTACATGCCCAAAAAATGTTAAAGAAATTTTCCGTCAGCCGATATCGGGCGAGGATTAGCCATATATATGCGTCTAAAGCGCTCAGGAGGGGAAAAAAACATATCAGAACCGGGGACCGAACATAACAGTTATTGATGAAAACTGTCATGGCAAATTTTACTATGAGGAAAATGTTCTACAACTAAGTAATACATGCCAATCGATTTTTTTTCCAGCGAGACTACAATTTGAAAATAAATTTTTATTTGTAATTTTTATGCAAAATTAAAAAAATAGCAATTATATTTGATTTTTATATTATAAATCCAAAATAACAATTATTTTTGATTCTTATATTATGTGTCTTAGATAACAGTTATTGAAGACTTTTGTTTATAAAAGTCATGAATAAGCATCAGTCAGTGAAAAACTGACTTTAAAAAGTCGTCAATATAAATCAGTCACCGACTTTTACTTTTTAAATCATTCGTATTATTTATGACTTTTACAAATAAAAGTCTTCGATAACTGTTATCTAAGACATATAATTTAAAAATCAAAAATAACTGTCTTTTGCATATAGTTTAGATAAAAATTAAAAATAATTGCTATTTTGGATTTATAAAATAAAAGCCAGAAATAACGGTTATTTAAGGAGTAATTAAATAAAAATAAAAAAATAATTGTTAAAGAGAGATTTTTTTAATAAAAGTTATAAATGCTACGGTCCCTGCTCAGAACACCTTATATATGCGTGTAAATTAAAAACAAAATTAAATGAGGCTATTGGAATAATCTCCTCGAAGTTATAACTATTCGAGAGAAAAAGAAATTGGTAAATTAATTTCTTAAACATTTCTTATTGGCAATTTAAATATTCGAGTGTGAATTTGTTAATGTAATATTTCAGCAACTTTTAACGAAAGATATCTTCCTTTACTGATTAATTATTTAGCCTAAAAAATATGCTACCATACTGCCGCCACAAAAATACGTTTAAATGCACAACATTTGTTTTTGCCCAGACGAATCCATTCGAGTTGTGATAAATAATATTTAATTTCATATACATATGTACATACAAGTAGGCATATATGTATGTACATGGTAAATATGGCAGTTAAGTATATTTGTACATATGCTCTAAAATTCAAGTGAAACATATGTAAATGCCCATTTGACACGTGTTAATTTCAACTAAACACGCAAATTTCTATTTGATTTCGACTTTAGATGGGCCGCGTAAAAAGGCTGCAGGGATATGCGACATTCTGTCACAAATATTTGGAAAATTGTTTGTGATTGAAGTAAATATTTTTACGTTATTTATAGTGCACTTGTTATGCATAAATTAAGCAAATGTTAGATAAGATATGTAAATAAAGGATATGATATACATATTTATGTGGGTAGCTAATAGGTATTCCGGTGCAAAATTAAATGGGCGGTGTGCAAAGTGTGGATGCGAAAAAGCGAATTTTAATGGAAATAACAGTGATTGTGACAAGTTGACAAAAAATGAAAAAACGAAGCTTTAATTGAATGCCTTTTTAATGTTATTTTTATTTTTAACTTGCCGGTATATATGTACATATATGTAGGTATGCAATTTCCAATGACGCCCTGAATCGCGCACCTGACAGAAATCCTTACTTCTTTACGAAAAAATTAAGTTCTGAACTGAGTGGGAAGAAATTCTTTGTTTTCACGAAAGTAAAAATAACGAGAAAATTGCAATTATGTAGAGGTTGTTTTTTAGAATAAGACTGCAAATATATACGTACCTCTCCATCCCCGTTGTTAGGTTGCTCCTCAATTAAGTACTATATCACTTAAGAATAAAAAAGAAATCAAATAAAAAGGATCTTGAATTTCTTATTCTTTCTTTATTCTTAAGTTTTTAAGAAATTAGTACGGGTGGAAATATTTTTAAGCGATATTTTATAAACGAAAATCGGTCAAGACATTATGAAGCTATTCAAGTTTTCTTGAAAGTTTTGTTAAAAAATTGCCGGTACTTTCATCGTTTTAAATTTAAATTTCATTCTTTATATCATCTAAGAATGCCTAAATGTCCCAAAACGTTTAATGACCACAGAGGAGAAAATGCGCCTCAAAAATTGGGTACAATGAGATAAAACATATCATTTCTCCCAGTAATTAGACATAATTATGATAAAAAAAAATTATATAGATTATATAAATTATATAAATAGTTTCCACTTGTTTCAAGCTTTTGGCCACTGGTCTGTATTTAAAGTAGCTGTTTAGAGGTAAAAGGTTTGCATTTACGTCGTCCTAAAACATTTATATTTTTTTCATATAAAATAATAATAACAAAATGTAGAAAAGTTAGCGCTGTGAAATTGGCATACGGAATGTCGCAATAAGACAAAAGAAAATAGTTTTCAAAAAACTGTCCTGAGCAGCTTTTAGAAAATGGGAAAAAAGTTCTGCAAAATATGGCCAAAAAAATCGAAATGTAGTGTTTGACAAACTAAATCAAAACTGTTAAGAGCATATTTACCTCTTCAAAAGGTTCTGCAAAATTGGGCAGACAAATTTTTTTTCCAAAAATTCGAAAAAGTTTAATGTTTATATGTGTATATATAACGAACGATTAATATAAGTTTTGAAATGGTAGCGCTAGCAATAAAAATTAAAACTATTCTGAGTGGCTTTTCAAGAAAAAAAATTCTGCATAATTACGCCGAAAAAAACATGTTTTTTTTTAAATTAATTTTGTAGCACTTGTATTCCTTTTTAGACATTTTGGGAAAAAATTTCGACGTAATTTTGCAAAACCTTTTTTATCAAGTACTTTAGAACTATTGAAAGCTACTCAGGATATTTTTTTAATTTTTCAATGAATAAACTTCTTTGACTTTTTTGAAAAAAAAGTTATTTCGACAAAATATAGTAGAACTTTCTTTTCCTTTTCAAAAACTCGGGAACAATTAAAAAGCTATACAGAGCATTTTTTATTTATATTTTTATATACTTTTTTTAACAAATAAACTTTTGAAAAAAAATAATTTCGTCTTATTTTATTACTATTTTTCAATGAATAAACGTTTTCGACTTTTCTGAAAAAAACTTGATTTCGACATAATATTGCAGTTCCTTTTCAGGAACTGTAGAACTATTTAAAAGCTAATCGGATTGTCTTGTATTGTTATTGTTTTCAACTATGAACGTTTTTATTATATATACGGTGACCATATGTATGGCTGCCGAATATGGGACAAAAAATCATGCCAACCATTTTTTATTGATACAGATATAAGGTATATCCGTGGTATTCTTCTTCAAACATGTAGATTTCTACTGAATGAAAAATTAATTGAAATTGCCTATGAAAAATGGCACTTGAATGAACACACTTCCCAATAGGCCCAAGGGTTGTGTTTAGCTTTTCGATGACCACGTGTTGATTTTCTTCAAATATTCGTACGGTTTTTCGAGCAATTTTTTTTTATTTGTTATTTTTATATAAAAATATCGTCTAAGCTTTAATCAAAACCGTGTAAATCACAGTTTCAAACTTTATACAAAATTAAGGAAAATTCAACTAATTTTCGTCAAAATTTCAACAATTTTTCTGAATTTTTATAAAATTTCCGTCTAATGAGGTGCAAGTTTCAAACGGCTAAAAAATCGCGTTGATTTTTGAGAATTTTTGTTTTTTTTTGTGACGGATTTTTGCACTTTTTTCATATAAGTATAAATTTCTTATGAAATAAAACGCGGGAGACCGTCAGTAACAAAATTTCAAAATATCACCGAAAGTTTTTGTAAATTACGGTTTTTATATTAAAATCCCGAAAAAGTAGCCTCCAAAAAATATTCTCTAAAATCAACGTGATATTTTAGCCGTTTGAAACTTGCACTTCATTAGACTAAACTTGTATGGGCTATAAAACTGCATTCCCAAAAATATTCTAACAATTCAGAATAAAAAGTTGAAATTTTGATGAAAATTTATTGAATTTTCCTAAATTTTTTATAAAGTTTGAAACTGTTATTTACACGATTTTGGCTGAAGCTTATATAAAAATAACAAAAAAATTTAGCTGGAAAAATATTAGGAATATTAAAAAAAAATACGTGGTCATTTGTTTGAGTCCCCGTATGTGCTCAATTTAGAATTATAATGAACCAGCCTGGCGGAACTTTATGTAAACAAGAAAAATGCCAAATCCCTCCACTGAAGTTTGATGTCTGGACACCAACCCCTTAGCTCCCTATCTAAATAAATAAACAAATGAATTCTCATTTAAAATCTAAACTTTTATTTCCTCACTTAACTAACTAATGGTACTTATTTACATTTTGAATATCGTTTTTTTTTTATTTTGTTACAGAAATTTAATTAAAAAATGGCATATTCCACACTAATACATACAGACTATTTAGCAGATGAGCCATACATTTAAAATATGTAATATTACACAAATATTGAATCACAGGCATATTATTAAATTTTAACCATTCGACTTAGTTCATTAATTAAATAATATGCGCAGTCTTGGTTACTAACCATATGATTATTTAGCGACTTAAAAGACTTAGCTGCTTTATAAGTAAAAATATATCTACATATATCTGTGTTTAAACTACATATATATCTTTAAAAACTATTCCATAAGAGTTTTGTATTTATACGCTAATTTAGTAATCAATATTTTCCTAAATTAGACCAAATAATTGGTTGCTATGACAATTGACCGTAGATGGGTTCCGAATAGTAGAGTGTTGGCACGCCCATACCCACCGTATAGGGCTCGGTGGGTGCGCGTGATGCTTGCAAGCTGCGCTTGGAGTGCTTTTTGTATCTGAAAAAAAAAAAAACAAAAAAGAAAATAATGAATTACTTGTTTAATAAACTAAAATAAAACAAAAAACAGTAAGCAAAATAAAATCAAACAAATTTAATTTAGCTGGTTTAAGCTCTTAACGTTATTCTGTTCGTATTTTGGCAATGTTTTTTTTTTTCAAAAATTAAATGAAATAAAAAATGTAGCACTCTTTTTAAAATAATAAAAACGAAAAATGAAATATTTTAAAATAAAATAAGTTCCTAAAAATAAAATGAAACTTAGAAAAGATATTTTTCTTTTTAAGGTTATATGTATAATCCTAAAACCAAAACAAAATTTAACTAAAAAGAAAAAAATTACTTAAATTAAAAGTTAGACAAAAAAACATACCACAAATTCCTAAAAATTAAATGATATTAAAGGACACATTCTTTTCAAAACAAAACAAAATTTAGAAAAGTAGTTACAAAAATATTTTTCTAAACATCAATTTAAAAAAATATATATATTTTTCTTTTTAAAACAATCAAATCTAAGAATTTAATTAAAAAAGGAAAACATAAAAAAAAACAAGTAATTTTTAGGCAAAAAACCAAACCGACTTCGATTCTCATATAAAATATTAAGATTATAGTTAATTTCTTTATGATCCAATGACCTTTCCTTTAAAAAACGACCTATAGAAATCGGTTAACGTGGTCCAAAGTTATGCGGTAAAAAATATAAAAATAAAAATAAAAAATATATAAAAAAAATAATCCGATTAATTTATAACCTTCTCCTTTTTGTGAAGTCTGTTAATAAAATAAGTTTCTAAAAATTAAATGAAATAAAAAAGCTATATATGTACAAGTTTTTCTTTTTAAAATAATAAAATCTAAAAAAAAAGAAGAGCATTCGAACTTTTATCTTCATATTTATCTTCATTTTCACTTTCATCGTCGTCTCTGTCTCAAACTTTATTTTCATCTCTTAGCTTCATCTTCTTCATAATCATATCCACCTTCATCTTCATCTTCCACCTAATCTCAAACTTAATCTTTGTCTGTATTTTCATATTTGTCTTTGACTAAGCCTTTGCCTTTGTCCTTATCCCTGTCGTTTACATTATCTTTCTCTTTGTCTATATCCTTGACTTTGCATTTGTCTTTCCCCACCCCCTTCTTGGGAGTCTTCTCTCTTTTCCCTTTCCACCTATCATGAATAAAAATTCCCTGAGGATTTTTTATAAATAAATGGCGGAGTTGAGCTGTCAAAAAAGTGTCAAACAGCTTTTTCGAAGTTCGAGTTTCCTCCTCCCAAATTTTCGGGTAAAATGCTACTCTCTGGCAGTTAATTATTGGTGGATTTCTTTCTCGTGAGAAACAAGCTCCCCGAGAGTATTAAGAATTGGGCTGATAATAAAGTGAACAACAGTTAGGATTTTCTTCTTCTTTTCTCCCCAACTTACTTCTTCTTCAGACAGCATGCGGTACACGCCGCCACAATGGCTGCCAGCCCTATGAACGCCGCCAATATGACCAGCCAAGTGCCGGCTGAGGTCATCAAGCTCGCCGCCGCTGGTAATTTTCGCACCGAACACAATTCCACCTCACTCACGCCATACTCCACATACACATCGAACAATTCCTGCTTCATTTGCTCGGAATGCATTAGTTTTTGCATTTCTTGCAAAGATATCGCCGCACCATTCTTGAACATCTGGAAGCACGAGCTTGTCGCTGTAAAGTCCAGCGTGTAGTCGGCACGTGTCAGCACTTGCGTATCGAGTATGTGCAGCTCCAAGCCGAGTGGCTTCAATTTCTGCTGCAGCTTCTCTTGGAATGGTCTTATGATGCCTTGTATTTCGCCTGGTGGACGTGCAAAAACAAATTTCAACAAAGATTTATCGCGTATCACGAAAATCTTCAAATTATCGAATGTGTGACGTTTCATGCGCTCCGAATTGTTGGCGCGTATACGCATCTGGAAATACCCATCAACATAGTCGGCAAAAGAGCCGCCGGTACGCAGCTCGCCCGTACGATTTTTGAGTGTAAAGAGATTCTTCAGCGGTCTTGAGTCGATTTTACGCGTGCGCTTGTAGAATTGTGGCATAAAGGTCACATTGTCAATGCTGTAAATTATAGGCGGCGCTTCGGCATCGCGATCGCTCGCTTGCACCGTTGTTATAACGGTGTCGATAGGCACATTAATGCGTATACCAATTGAGGCATCCTGATGTCGAAATTGCGGCAAATTATCATCTATGTCGATCAGCTTGATCGTTACTTGCATGAGCGAGAGATCGTTATGTTCGTATTCGTCACTCAGAAATGCAAAACTGGGTTCGCCATGCTTCAAGCATTTCAGCGTTAAAGTGTATGAGTCCACGGCTTCCCTATCGATGGGTTTCGTGGTCTTAATCATAGCCAAATTCTCGCTGTTGCGTTCGATGGTGAATACATTCTCGTTATTGCCTTCGATTATCGCATAATCGATGAGTGCGTTTTCGCCCAAATCTTCATCGATGGCGGTTAGATTGCCTACAATAGTGCCCTCGGGTTCTTCTTCCAGTAGGTTGAAGACCAACGGCGCCGAGTCCTGTGATAAAAGAAATATAATTTCAATTTTGTAAATCTTTTCAACATTTCTCTAAATGAAAGCCTTACAATTTCGCGCGCAAAATGTGGCGCGTGATCGTCTACATCCAACACCGTTATTTGTAGTATGCGCGTGACCGACTGTCGCGGCTGTCCATCATCTGACACTTCCAAAATTATAGTATACATATCTTTCACCTCGCGATCCAAGGACTGCAGCGTCGTTATAAGCCCTGTTTTCTCATCAATCGTAAACAACTCGGCGTCTGCCGTGTCCTGCAAAATTTTATAGGAAAGCATGCCCGAAGGTGTATTTGGATTATCGGGATCGCTGGCTACAACTTGAAATACGGGCGTGCTGATCGGTGAGTTCTAAAAGTGGAAAGGAAAAAGATTTAGCTTTAGCATTTTCTATTCATTCAGGTTTGGTTTTCTTACCTCCGTTACATTGGCCATTTGTCCCACCTTTGGCGCCACAAAGTATGGTATGCCATCATTTGCGCTCACATCGCCTATATAGACAATGACTGACACATCTGAGGAAAACGACATCTGCTTTGGTACTTGATTACCGTTATCTTGTGCTCTTATTACCAACTCATATGGCTGCGATCGTCCCTTACCAGTCAACTCACGTTTGGTCTTTACCTCTCCACTCACAGCATCGATTTTGAATAAACCATTTGCATCACCCTCTTCCACCAATTCATAACGCACTTCGCCTCCGGGGCCATCGTCTGGATCGTTGGCGTAAACTTTCAGCACAAATGCGTCAGTGGGTGCATTTTCTGGTATCACCCCTGTATAGTTGTGCTGCGTGAACTCTGGCGCATTATCGTTGACATCCAGCACGTCTATCGCCAATTCAACGGTACTTTGTTTGGCGTCTGTCGGTCGGCCAGGCGAATCTTCGGCTCGCACTTGTAGGCGTATGTGCGGCGTGCGCTCACGATCGACAGTTTGATTTGCCCCTACCACCACTTCGCCGGTGGTGCTGTTGATCTCAAAGAGCTCTGCATACTCGCCCTGCAGCGTATAGACGATCTTATGATAGCCGAGTCGTTCATCGCGCTCAGTGAGCGCTGCATCTTTGTCGTGTGCCTTGACGTGTGCGACCTTCTCTGGATGCATTATATTTTCTATGATCGTGGCTTTGTATGCGGGTGCTTCGAAAGTGGGACTATTGTCGTTTACGTTCTCTACGGTTATATTAACCCTGGTAATGGTTGTACGTTGACCGTCAGCCGAAGTGGCTTTCACTTGAAAATCGAACTCAGTTTTACCCGCTTCGAGCGCTTCGTAGTCCAAACGTTTCTTGAGTATGATTTCACCTGTGTGTTCGTTGATTTGAAAATATTCCAGTTCAGCTGGCTCGACAAGCTGGAAACTTGTGATTGCCGTGTGCGTAACGGGATCCTCAGCTTGTAGTATAAAGAGCGCGCTATCGATCGGCATTTCCTCCTTCACGATTATATGTATCACTGGTTTCGAGCTGGTCCAGCCTTTGTTTTTAAACACCGGATTTGTGTCCTTGAACGATTGCACGTATATTGTTATTTCAGTTGTATCGATCTGTCCTTCAGGATCCACCTCGGCATTGAGGTCACGCACCTGCACGGTGAATGTGATAACAGCGGCAACATCATGTCGCAAAGTGCTATTCACAAATATTTCACCGCTGCCACTATCGATGCGGAATGCTTCCTCTGGTTTGTAGCTGCTGCGATTCGCTATGCTGACGCCAGCTTTTGTAGTCGCCTTCACCATGCCGGTGATGCTGTATTCCAATTTAGAGTAGAGATCCTTGTCTATGGCTCGCACTTTGAGTACACTCTCACCCACTTCGGTGCGTTCAGAGACATAGCCCGCATAGCTGGGATGCTCGAAATTGGGCTTCTCGTCGTTTATGTCTTTGACATTTACGTAGACCGTGGTGGTGGCGGTTTCTGGTATGGGCGTGCCAGCATCCACAGCATTCACAGTGATCTCAAAACTGTCCATGTTGGCATCGCGATCGATGTGCGCGTGAGGGGAAACTGTGATGAGACCGGAACTGGAAGAAAGTAGGTGACAAAAGATTATTTTTTTCTGTATTTTTCTGTAGTCTAAATAGGACTATGTATATAGTAAATTAATTAAAGTTTTATAAAAGTTATTTTAAAACAGAAAAAAAATTCTCGTCGGGTTCAAATGAATTACTCTAGACAGCTATCATATCGGCCCATTGACTACGTTATTTAAGGAGTAATTTAATATAAGTAAAAAAATAACTGTTAAATAGCGACATTTTAATAAAAGTTGTAACTATTACGGTCCCTGATTCCAGTAGAACTATTTACAAATAAATTTTTTTTTTACCCCATGTAGGCGTCATAGAAAAATGTAAAAAGGCTGGGGAAAACTTTGTTCTTTCGAAATTGCCTTTCGAAAATACTTTGGACTCAGGGATATACGGCAACCTGTTTTTCGTTGGCTTGTAAAGTGGTCCTAAGTCTAGCAGCCCGTTCTGTAAGCTAATTGCATCAATTTGGAGCTAGAAGTTGAAGTTTACTAAACAGGGAGCTAAATAATCGTGAGAGCCAATTTAAAAATTACAAAAAGAGTTTTTTTAAACCTATGCTTTTTTTCACCGACTTATGGTCACTGGGTTCCAACAAAAGGTCAAATCAATTTCACTTACATTTCATCGATTTCGAAATTATCATTTGCGCCCACAATACGATAGCGAAGTAGTTCGTCGAGACCATCTGGATCATGTGCGGAAACAGTGGTGATATTATAACCTGCTGGAGCATTTTCTGGTATTGAAACACGATAACTGGGTGGGCCAAGCACCGGCACATTTTCAACATTCTGAAAGTGACCCTTGAATATAGGACGTTGATTACCGCTAATGCCAACGCGTATTAAGACGCGTGTCGTGTTGGTTAACGGTGGGATGCCTGCAAATAAGAACACAATATTATGTCCATTTTCGGTGTTGGGAAATTTTCAAAACTTACCAAAATCCGTCGCTGAGATGACCAACTCATATTCACCACGCTCGGTGTCCATTGATTTAGCCACCTTATGCAAGGTGATTTCACCGGTACGCTCATCAATCTGAAATACATTCCCCGAAATACTATTCTCCGAAACAATTGCATATTTAACGCGTCCACCACCCTGTGTCTGTCCATCGTAATCATGTGCGCGTATGAAAAATTGTGGTTCAAAGCTTGCGGTGCCTTCGCGTATAATGCGCGTATACTCGTCGCTCTCGAACACCGGATAATTGTCATTGACATCCAAGACATCTACGTAGAGTATGGCATTAGACTCGAGGCCGCCACCATCTTTGGCCACAATAGTCAGGCTATAACTGTTTTGCTTCTCATAATCCAATGGCTTTTGCACATGAAAACCGCCTGTGTCGGGGTTCACATAGAAGTAGTCAGAACCGAAGCCTTTCAGCAAATATGAAATGCTACCAAATTCATTTGAGTCTTTATCTGTAGCTTTGAATGCACCGAACTCTTTGTTGATTGCCGCATTTTCCGGCACTACAAAGCGATAAGTGTTCTGCTCGAAAACGGGTGCATTGTCATTGATGTCTTGCAGATTAACTTGTACACTGGCTTTAGACTTTTCTTCACCACTAACCGCGGCTACCAGCTCGAACTCGAAGTGACGCAAATCTGCATCGTCTACGTCGTAATCCAGTTTTGTGGAATTGAGTATGCGCACAACCACAGGCGTGCGTCCTTGCGCCTCTGTGGGTGTAACCGCAAAAATTCCTTTCGAATTCTTTACGTCGCGTAACGCCAACTCGTAACGGCTATTCTCGCCCATATCACGATCGTCCACAAATACCGACAAACCTGGCAATGCCATGCCCTGCCCCAAATTCTCTGGTATTGAAATGTTAAAGAAGTCTTCGTTGAATTCTGGTACATGATCGTCGACATCGGTGACCACGATTGTGACACGCGTGGTTGAGTAATCTGCTTGTGGCTGCCCATCGACTAGCTCAGTAGCGCGCACGGTAAACACATACACGCCACCGTTTTGCAATATCTCCGGGTTCTCACGATCCAATGGCACTTCTGTCGTTTTCAGCACTGCTGTGCCTTCTTTCGGTGCGCCAAAAGGCTCCAACTCAAAATGTTCGAAAATCTCATCGTCCAGCGAGAGCGCAATATCACGCGGTATGCCCACATCACCATCTACTGCCTTAATGGTTAAAACACTCACGCCGGCAGCTGTATTTTCAGCTAGCGTTGCGGAGTATGGTGCATTTGTGAATATCGGCGGCTGATCTTGCACATCGATCACGTTGATCGATACGCTAGCGAACGAGCTTAATCGGTTCTCCAGAGCGCCATCGGAAGCAGCCACTGTCATGATGTACGATGGACGGCTTTCGTAATCGAGCGGCTTTTTTAGCGTAATGCGCGCAGTGTAATTGCCATCGGCAATGCGCACCGCACGCACATCAAACGTATCGCAGATGTCGTTCTCCTGTGGGGCAATGAAGTAAATGAATTAAATTTTTATTTTTGCTTTGGTTACATTTATGTACGTAATTTCAACTGCTTAGTTAGCCACTAACCTGCACACATCTGATGGTCAGCGCAGCATTGATGCCCTCATCACGATCGATCGCTATAATACGTGGCTTGATTTCCAATTCACCGCCCACCGCCAACGATTCGCTAACACTTGCCGAGTAGGGACGCCCAATGAAGGTCGGATGATTGTCATTGTAATCGCGTACTGGAATTTCGCGTCGCAGCGAAATTGTATTCGGTTCTGTGCCATAGATGCCCTCATCTGTTATGCTAATGATCACCTCAACTGTGTCTTGCGTTTCGCGATCAAGTTCTTGCCGCAGTCGCACAACGCCAGTTTCACGGTCAACTGAGAACACTGGCCCAGATATGCTGTACTTCAGGCGGCTGCCCTCTGGATCGATGCCTAAAATAGAAAAAGGGGGAGATACAAAAACAATGAGTGGCGAACATGAGAATTAGGACAAAATGTGCAGATTTGTTTCTTAGATAAATATTTGCCATACGCTGTTGTTGTTTTGTGGTGGGAAGTGGTGGCGAGTGGCACTTTTAGCTATGCTGTTTGATATATACTCATACTCATACTTGCATATTATTCTTGTGGCATGAACACTTTTTGCGCTCTGAGAACTTTTATTTGCTAAAAGCTTGTTTACTTAATATTAGGGTGTGCCACATTATATATTGTCTCGGCACAAACCGACAAACGGCTTTAGGTAAAAAAAAGAAGAAGTGTGAAAGGATGTAGCTCTATCTGGGGACTTGAGTCTAATCTGAGAACCGCGAGACAACACATCAGAATTCGAAGCATAGTGCCTCTCCCCAGGAATTGTAACTTAACGAAGCTAAAAAAACAGAATCCAAATAGGTGATTGGCTTAGTACTAAGTACTATCCACCAATCCTTCGTAGCGTCTACGATGTATCCACAAGATTCTATCGAGAACTCACTCAAGTTGATTGCTGATTTTCAAGTGTTTAATCCATTTCCAAGAGGATGAACCGAAGCTCACCACGTAATATTATATTTGAAAAGCACTGATGCCCTGATTTTTATAGATTTTCAATGCGGCTTTTAAGTACTTAAGACGTGGGGTCTTAAACCAAAACTCAATATACATCATTTCATTGTCTGCCGTAAGGCTCAAAGCACTGGGATTATGGAAAGAAATACGAGCAAAATCAACTTTTTTCTGGGTATTGGACCAAACCAATTTTTTTGAAGATACTGACTCATAGGTAAAAAAAATACTCTGGTTTTCGAAGTTAGCCCCCGAAATCGAGATATGGGCCTTCGAAGTTCGATATTAGACATTTTGTAAAGAATTATTTTTAATTATTCTATGTAAACAACTAAAAAAGTAAATATAAAGACGTGGCCCGCCCTTTTCTCTTATTTAAACGCTATGTGCAAACTTAAATTACAGGTGCTATAAGGGGTCAAAGGTTAGAAAATTTCAACAAATTTTGAACTAATCTCTGATCCCTGTAATATAAGTTTCTAAGTATTCAAAACGCTGTTTCCTTTATGAAAGCTCCAGAAGTCATAATTATAGGTCGATAAAGAGTTTATCGCTAAAGATACCACCAGCAAATTTCCATAAATTTTTGGGCCCAGCGTAAGAAATTCATAGGCCCATGGTTCTAAATGCTACACCCTGCCGGACTGGGCGGAGTGGTAAAGGATGCACTATAATAACCCAGCAGTGACAAGAATGTTTGCTCAAGACAGGCTAAAAATTTCGCCTGCCTTTTGAAAAGCGTCCTTAGGCAAACTACGTGAGTAGGCAGAGGAACATTCGAATTTCTAAAGGATGCTTCACTTGTTGCTATTGCATTCATCTAAGTAAACTACACTGAACGAGAAGCACGGGCAGTAATTGTACTTCTAATATATGACCTTAATAGAGAAAAAATCGCTCTTTAACAGTTATTTTTTGACTTTTTGTTTTATTTGTGATTTTTATTTTATAAATCCAAAAGCTCCAAAAAATCAGTCACTGACTTTTACTTTTAAAAATCATCAATATAAATCAGTCACTGGCTTTTATTTTTTAAACCATATTTATAAAAGTCGTTTGTATAAGTCGCAGTATACTTTTGTTCTCCAAAAACTTCTTAACTGCGTATGACTTAAAAAATTAAAGTCGGCGACAGATTTATATTAATGATTTTTAATGACTATTAATGACTTTTTTAAATAAAAGTGTTCGATAACTGTTATCTAAGACATATAACATAAAAATCAAAAATAACTGTTATTTGCAGATTATTTAGATGAAATTCAAAAATAATTGTTATTTGGATTTCTAAAATAAAAATCTAAAATAATTGTTATTTTTTTAACTTTGCATAAAAAATACAAATAAAAATTTATTTTCAAATTTGATTCTCGGTAAAAAAATAAATTGGTTTGTATGTATCACTTAGTCGTAGAACATTTCCTTGAATTCCTTCCTTCCTTGAATTTCCGTGAATTTTTCAATGACAATTTCCATCAATAACTGTTATAATCGTTCCCTGATAGAGAGACCTATGCTTTTGTACCGCCTGTGAATGAAAAGATTTTTCACAGCGGAATTACATTCGTAGGTTTCTCACTACCTGTCGAAGTCGAACGCTATGTGGTAAACTTTTCGTTTGGTGTAAACGTGTATGCATTAGGGTGGTCCTTAAAAATATTAACATCTGAATTATTTATTTGGTTCTACGTACGTATTGAAACTTATTCATATAAATTCACATATACGCTGAGTTAAAGCTGGTCAGAGTAAATATTTTGTCGGAGTTTTGGGATTTTCCCTAAATTTTAATTTTTATTTTTTAATTTGAAATTATCATGCATGTCTTTATTTTGAATGTGGAACAAAATGAAGGGCTGCCCATGATGTTGATATTTTTAAGGGCCACCCTAGTATGTATGTATGTATTACAATAAAGTTCGATAGAATTTAATTCCTGAAACCAAACACCCTAATGTACATACATTCTGCTACCTCGCTCCATATCTATGTGGCTTAAGCGTGCTACCTACTTTTGTTAACTATCTACTTTGCGGCAACGCCGATTTTCTTAATCGTGTAAAAAATGCTAATTTACTTCCCACAACCTTGTTCACAGTTTTGCCTCCCAGAAACTTGTTGATCTATTTATTCTTTTATTTTTTTGTTCTCCTCTGGCCTATTATCTTGCCTTTGCCGCCATTTCTACACTTCGGCAATGCAAGCGGAACTACCGTGGAAATTGTGTTAGTACGGCAGTCAAAGTGTGACTGCCACCGTGGTTCCGCATAGATAAAGAGAGATACTTCATGATTGATAGCAACACCACACGAACGACCGCATGTTAGTAGATAAAAATATTCATATACATGTAGATTTGTATATAAGGTGTAGGAATACGAACTGTTCAATATCGGAAGAGTTACTTCAGTGTGTAGAATCAGTCTCCACATTTGTATACTAAGCAACTGGATCCAAATGCCACAGAGTTCCGTAGCATATTTTCACAAAGTTCCTTTTAATTTTGGGCGGGGATAATATACAATCTTTATTGTATTGTTTACCTACTATTTATGGCATTTTTTGATCAATTTCGTAAGATGTATTTACTGGCGGACTTTTTATTCCTTTACTCCAAAAGTAACTGCTACTAATAGAGAGGCATATTTAACTAGTCGCGTTTCTCTACTGGGCATTATTGACATATTTGTCATTAAATTGGTGTGGGATCAGGCAATGAACTTTATATTTGAAGGTGCGAGCATTTTTCCCATATTCTTGCGATTTAAGAGCAAAAGAGAAATTTAATTATGTGTCGTCATAATTGTATTGCATATTCATAATTGTAGTGCTAATTTGTTGTAGGTGGATACAATTTAAAGTACTTCGTCAACTCTGCTCAAAAGTTAAGGACATACATTAGGATGACTCCGAACAAACATGATATTTTTTGTGAAATTTTTTTAAGTTACCAAAGCGTGCGTATCTTCTAACAAACATAGTTGTGTAATAAAAGAGCTGGAGTGTTTCATTTTTGTACGCAATTGAGAATGCAAATATTGTTTAGCAATTTTTGAAAAAAATTTCCATTTTTAAGGAGTTTTTTACTACAACAAATTTAACAATTTCTGTTGAAAGTATGGAATTTTCCGCTTTATTAAAAATAGATAAATTATCCCTATCCGTTCAGGAGTCAAAACCAATCAAAAAGTAAGAAGATTATTGCAATAATATGGAAATGAATATTAATTACTTGGTACTCTAACAAAGTAAGTAACTATCTTCGTAATCTGAAAGAAACGGTTTTAGTGTTTACCCGAACTTCTCCTCCGATTTGTGGCGTACGCTATGACGCTATCAAACAAAGGTGAGGGACCTACAGTTTAACACCGACTACGAAAGGCGATTGTCATGTTTATGAGACGCTGTTCTTCATGACAGAAATACACTCGGAGGTTTGCCATTGCCTGCCAAAGAGGGGCGACCGCTGTCAAAAAAAAAACTTGTTTCTTTTATTTTGGATGTTAGTCGGAAACTGGGCTCGGAACGGTAACCACCCTTCATTTCACTGAAGGGTTTTTAAGTCTTTTTAATTGAAAAAATATAGACTTTACGAAAACCGGGTCAATCTAAGAAACAGGAAAAAGGAAATTTACTTTTATTTTTTACTTATAACTACCAAACCAATCTGAAATATGACCAATCTTCCATGTGGAGAAATTGTCTAGATACTTTTAACGGTTTTATCTCCTAAACTACTAATCTGTGTTCAAAATAGTTATATTTTCGTAATCGCTGGAAAATTCTCCAATAGTTACGTATATTCACTTTATCATAAAATTTTTTATTTTTGCAACGTTTGCAAAATCACTCATATCACACCATATCTAGTTTGGACCTACAGCGTTTGTGACTTGCATCAAACGTTGCGATTTCTTTACTGAAGTACATACATACATCATTTCAATTAATAGGGTATTTGTTGATTTTTTCAGTTCAACTTGAAACTTGAATCTTACAATTTCATGGCAAGTAACACGTTTTGAGTATGTACGAATAAGTAACAGTATTTCGCCTACTGAATAATGCCCAGATTATTCCAATATTGGCATATAGATTGTGGCAAATACCTAAAAATAGTTATGTTAAGATGGACTTAAACCAAAAATAAAATATAAAAATATAAATAAAGCAAAGTGTAGCTAAAGAATATGTAACTCGTATATTTCAAACAAACAGCATGGAAACACACATATTTAGTATGTATGTATGTATGTAATTAATGAAATTTGTTCANAAAAAAAAAAAGAAAAAGCTGCCAGATCATGAATCATTTTTCCTCTGTGCAACAAAAGCATGTTCCATTTAGCTGTTTTTTTTTTTTCATTACTTATTGTAGCAACACAAACAACAATAAAGCATAATAGTCACAGCAAAAACTGGTACAGCGATCAAGCTGTGACTTGAATTGCTAGTTGAGGCTGTCAAACCATGAACCAAACCTTAAAAACCCAACAAATGCGAGTGCGCTGGCACATTATTAACTATGTTGATGATGAAGTATGGCAGCAAGAGCTCCCTT
Source organism: Rhagoletis zephyria (assembly GCF_001687245.7). Classification (NCBI taxonomy): domain Eukaryota; kingdom Metazoa; phylum Arthropoda; class Insecta; order Diptera; family Tephritidae; genus Rhagoletis; species Rhagoletis zephyria. The sequence goes on from NW_016161531.1 coordinate 42,523, forward strand.
CTCTGTCATTGGAGCGAGGGCTGCTGTTGTTGTTGATCGGACAGGAGGTGTTGCGCATGCGCGCAGTACAAGCAAGTAAATACAAGCAAAGAAGAAAAAGTGCTCGCACCTACATATAGATGTATGTATCAGCGTGGAGGTGGAATTGTGTTGTTCGCAAACTTTCAAGCCACAGCCACAGCTACAGCTACAGCTACAGCACACACGAGACAAGCCGATGACCAGTTTAAATACTTCTACCTTTGCGGTTAAGAGAAATTAACAAATAAATAATAAAAAGCAACAACAAAAACTACTTACATATAAAAACTTAAAAAATAGAGCGCTCTGCAGAATGAAAAAACAAAATAAGTTGGTACGCGTTTCACACATTTTTCTGCTGGTGACTTTTCCCTCTCGCATAGCCAGCTGCTTTGGCCAAATATTTATTTTACAAAAGTGGTTATCTCGTGTACATTTTGCCGGTTTTGGTATTGATGACCAAAAGTAGCAAGAAAAGCAAGAAATGCAATGGTTTTTGTTTTGTTTGTTGTCATCTATCTGTTGTCTGTCAATGTTGTTAAGCCGGCTGACTATTTCGCGCACCTTCCTACTTATGGGCATAGGTTTATATGTCCATATGTGGGTACATTACAATCATTTTTTTTCTTTTTTTTTTAATGTACACAAGTATGTATTATTTCGCATTTCTGTCGGAACAAGTTTATCCAAGTTTGTTTTTCTAGCAGCTAAGCTGTTAGTTGCCAGCGGTATCCACGCCAGCCGCCAGCACCCCAGCTTCGTAGAGAAGCAACTTTCTAATTCTTTTTTACACACTCCGCAATCATCTTCCTTGTTATAAGATAAACATTAATTTATGGTCAGTTAAATTTTTGAATTAATATACATTTGTGTGTGAGATTATTTATTGAAGCGCATCTAAATTGAAGTGAAATTAATTATGTGTTTTCCCAATAAATTTTTCACTTCAAAGAAAATCTTTAAAAGTCATATTCCGCCTCCTAAACATAGTACACTCCCTTTGTCTTAAAATTTTCGGGTGTTAATTTCAGTTTACAACAGCTTATTGACAAGTCTAATAATTTCTTCATAGCCTACCTCTTTGCTGACTTTGGTTTTAATTTGTCTATATTTTCCAGTTTATGTTATCTTTGTTTTTTTTTTGTTATACCTAATCTGCTCGTGCGTAGCCCACAAGCTAATATGTTGGTAAGAATTTTGATTTCACGCTTAGCGAAGCGTAATATGTTTATACGTAGTACATAGTAAACTTGCAATTTATTCACTTAATTTCCACCTCCATTTACAGCTTTCTGGTGCTCTACTACTACTCATATGAATATGAAATTACTTTAAAAACAACTTTTTTTTAATAATTTACACTGAAAGAAATTTAGTCGAATTTTCTATTATATAACTCAAAATCTCCATAAATCGAACTTTTTCTTAAGATTATATTGACTGGAGTTATAAAAGTTTTACTATAAACAATGGTGCACAGTGACACATCCCGCGGAAGATAATTTCTATAGAATCACCGCTGGGAAAAGATAAATTATAGTCAAGTCAGAATGGGTACTTGCACGTCAATACCGGAAAAGTACGCGAAGTAAGTGGCGTACGTAACGCAGAGATGCGCAGCAATGAAATTGTTGTGTCTGCAAACAAAAATCAGCTGTTCTTTATGGCTGTGTACTAGGAATGCTAATCCCGGGACCCCTGCCTTTTTTATGTCACGAAAATCCCGAGAAATGTGCTTACAGAAGAAGCATGGGCATCAAATTAAAGAGGAAATTCGGTAGAATTGAATTAGATTCAATTTTTTGGTGCATAAGGACTGGCAAGTATTGAAAATGTCCCTTTAAAATTTTATCCTCCGATTACATCCTCAAATTTCTTCCTTCTAACTTTATCAGCTTAAAAAATTTTACCTATTCGTCCTTGTGAATCTAAAAAACAAAATTTTTTTAAATTCTTAATAAATTTGCCCTTGCATTTGGTACCCATATTTCTATTCTACATTGCATTGAATTTTTTTAAATAATTTTTGGAATTAATCATGTCTCTGAAATTACAAAGTTCTTTAAAATAAATCCTGACGTTAGAGAGAAAAAATAAAGACGCCACTTTAAATAAAAAAGTAGATTTCAAACCCATTTATTTGTTATTTATTTTATGATAGGAGAGCTTCTCAAACAATACAGAAGCAATTTTCTCGATTCACAGTCCATCCAAGTGTCAGTTTCATCCTTGAGCGGAACGTATGCAAAGTACCCATTCTGGCGGGGCCATTACTCCGCACGTGTTTATATAAAATTTAGAGAAAACTTGAAAAAGCTCTTAACACAGGCAAGCGGCAGCAGACTTGAACAATAAGCATTGGTCGTTTGGTAAACGAAAAGCACAAAAAAAACGGAGGTATGCCAAGCACGAAGTTTCACAGTGAGCAGATGTAAGGCAAGCAGAGCTGATACTCTGTGCTATTTAAGAAATCTAATCCCAGGTGTCTAGTCCGCAGCTTTGCGCAAACAGCAAAAGAGGAAATATTGAGATGCTTCGTCTTCGAAACAGCTGGGATAGCGAGGATCATGTGTGATATTTAATCCCAACGCGTGAAGTCCAATTAGACAGTGGCCCGCCAATACACCCACCAAGATTGATGATTGTGGCTTTTATAGTGTAATTAGATTAGTTACTCCGTCGCCTCCTCCTCCTTTGACCCTTCCAAAAGCTTCCACCCATCTGTGTAGACGTTCACAGGTTCCTACTTCCAATCACTGCTTCCTGCTCATAATCTTGCTTGTTACCATGTATAAAGTCGAAGCCTACAATAACTGCCCGCATCTTTTATCAGTAGTGGGCTGCAGCAGCAGAAAGCCACTGATGTGTTCTTTATACTCTCCACAAACTTATCCCTAACTAAATGTGCACAGACAAGCTCCGGGCAGATTCTTCATTCCAGCTCATTTACGACCACAATCTAATCAATCAATGTTATAGATTTTATAGGGACGCACGTTGAGAGAAAGCTCCCTCTGGCCGTTGCTGTATGTTGGGATGAGGCTCAGAGAGAGCTTTTACTCTACGTGCACACCTATAAAACCTATAAAAAGCCTTAAAGAGTACTGTCCGCGAGCGCTGCTTATAGCAACACTGATTTACAGAAATTTAGAAAAAGCTGTGCACACGCACAAGGTTATGCATATCCCCGAATTTATACATATTTGTATGGCCATACAGGGTAATACACTAACAACCGAACCCTAACTCTCGGACAAGCTTTTATAGCTTTCGGCAGATTTATTATCGTACAGAGTAAATGCTGACTATTTTCGTCACTGAGTTATATCAGTGTTAGACAGAGAGAGATTTTACACAGTTTCAGAAACGGCCAAAAGCAGATCTTAGCTTTTTTAAGCTTTCTATATATTTTATTTGAGCGCGCAAAGAGTAAAAACTTTACAGGTTTCGGCGTTTTCGACTTAAATTTTCGTTCTGGTATATATACATTGTTGTCCTGTGAGCTCTGCCAATCCTACTACGTGGCCGATTCTGGGCTAAACAAAATAAAAAAAAACTTTTTAAAATCTCTACACGCGTGGTTATGACGTGGCTTTCAGCTTTTGTACATTTAACGGCGACCGCAGTACTAATATAGCTCGCACATCGAAATGGTAAAATATGTCAAACTTTTCAATGGATATGTCAGATGGCTTCTGACAAAATTAGAGGTGTCTAAGGCTAGAAATATAAATAGTAACCATCGTAGTTGTAAAATATATTTCAGTGGTAAAATTTAGTCATTTATTGGTACAATGAAAATCTAATTTTTCTCAGTGTACAACTATACATATTAGAGCTCTAATTTTTCTTTCAATCTTACTTGCTTATGTTTATATGTTTACATTATAAATGTTTTTGTTTGTTTTCATCCTTTTTCATAATACGCGTTAAATTTATTTTCCACTCACTTAACACTAATTGGCGGCTTCTATTTACTAAAAGAAAGTGTGAGGCATAATAGTGAATAATCATCGTAACTTTTGCTAGTTTAGAAATTTTTCTGATTGAAATTTTATTTCAATGCTTTTACTACTGAACTCCAATATATAAAAGATAAAAGTACATAGAATAAGAACTCAAACTATTATATTTACCATCGGAAATATAAAAATTACTATATTTTATCAACGGATTGAAAATAATCAGATTTTTGAATATACATATATTGAAATCGGTCCGCCTTGCGTAAAAACTAATCTTTTTCCGAAAGTCTTAAAATATAATAAATTGTATAAAAACACGCAACTTTTTTTGACGAGGCAGCCTTATAAACATTTATATTGATTACTAGCGAATACCCGGCGTTGCTGTTGTAGCGGCTACAACAACCCCGCCCCTCAACCCGCAATCGTTGTCGTCAAGCTCAACTAACGGGAGATCCAGGAAGCGTGCAGCTTCGATAGGGTCTGTCCATAAAGACAGAGGCGTTAGTAGAGTGCGGTGCAGTGGGCATGCGAAGAGATGTCTCGAGTCATAGGGTATCTCTCCGCACTCATTTGGCACATCTGTGTTTACTCTGCTCAGGAACGAGTTTAACCTGCTTTAGTAGCCAGAGCGATGTTTTGTGCCCAAAACAGCATTCACAGGTCGAGAGTCTATATAACTCGAGACTGACTCCCTGTGAATGCCGTTAAGGGCCTGTCGGTATGCTGTCGGGTCCACAAGTTGCTTTATGAACCTCTGGACTTCATACGTCAGTTCGTATAGATGCCTTCTGACGTGCAGTGGCGACGGTTCTTCCGCAAGCAAGTGTCTGTTCGGGTGTGCACGTCGGTGACACCCTATTAATAATAGCTTGCAGGGCATTGTGTTATGTTCCTTAATAGCCTCGTCATGCAGGTGATGTTGCGGTGACATCAGAAGGCATCCGGTCGCCGTCCGGAGTGCCGTATATTGCAAGATTTGCTTTATCTTATAAATTTACTTAAACTGCAATTTTCCTACAGGTGGCAACTCTCTGACTTTTTTCTTTCAATATTTTATGTTATGTCTCTAGCAATACATCGGTCAAAACTGCATTAAATTCCATGCATTAGTTTTCGAGTAATGCGCGTACAAACATACAGACGGATGGACAAACAAAAATTCTAAAAATGGCTGATTTAAATTCTGTTGCTCTAATAAATTAATTTTTCTTTAATATCTATAATGTACAGACATCTGCCTGTTATAATTTTATTCTATGTATATGTAGGCATTATACATCGATAAAGTCTAGCCTACATATCACTGCAAACAAGTTCACACAAGTGTAATTTATGCCTCGCATGAACTCAGCTGTCGGTTAACACCAACGTTAGATAATAAACTGTCAATCTATTTGTTAATATTAAATATTATTGCATAATTATTTAATTTGCTGCTGCATGATAGAAGCTGTTGGTATTAACGACTCTTTTAAACACCTCGTAATGCATTCACGGGCATTAAGATGATAGTAATTTCATAAAATAAATTCATATAAATATGTATGCACATATACATACATACATATAATTAACCATTTCCATCTACGCTTGATGCCACTAATAACAACAATAGTAGGCAACAACAAGACTCCACGCTTTCAAAGACAACATCAACCAAAGAAAAATTATCTCATAAAAATGTATGCCATAGTTTCAACTAAATAAAAATGTTGTATGCACATACATGCATATGCACTGCTGTACAAAAAAAAAGCAAAAAAAAAAACATACAACAATGCGGCAGTAAAGTAAAACTTGACAACGTGACTTAATAAATACGGGTATGTAGACGACGACATGAATGATGGAGTGACGGAATGATAGACTACTGACAGTACTAGTAAGTCAGATAAACTCAACGCCAGTGGCGGTAATTTTCGTTGCTCTCGTTGTTTAATGTAAACCACAAATAATATATATATACTCGTACGCATGTGCAGTTGCAAATCAGATAACAAATCAAGCTAGAGCGCCCGCTCCAGCCGCAGCATGCGCCATCAGCATCTTGTGCTACCTGAATTTGAAATGGAAAGTGGAAAAACTAAAAAAAAAAACCCCGCTGGAAAACATAAAAAAAAATGCCAGTAAAAAATAGAGGCACAAAGATGTGGTGCCCAAGACGGCAGTTAAAATGTGTGATGAAGTCACTAAGCCACACACACTCAAACAGAAACAAAAAAAAAACCGGCTGCAAAGGAAGTGTGTTGATGAATTAATTTGTGCCAACAGGTTGTTTTCCAAGGCGATGTGGTAACAGGCAAACAAATATAGTTACTCAGAGCATAAACAAAAATAATAACGGCATAAAAAATTGTGAAGCCAAATATGTATGTAATTGGAATATGCAAGTACGAATTTTCCCAAGCTTTGAACACGACATTGTTTTTTTATTTTTGTACATTAGTCTGCATCACCAAAAAAAAGTGGCGATTTTTCGGCGGTATTAAAAAACCTAGTATATTTTAAGACTTCTGCCAAAATATTTCGGAAAAATATAAAGATTTAAGTGAGCTGGACCGATTTGAAAATACCTCTAAAAATGGAGTTTTTTTATGAATAAAAATCGTTTCTTAAAAAATTTTTTGAACGAAATCCCCTCAAACGGAGAAACGGTTTAAGCTTAAAAAATCTGCATTAAAATATTTAAAAATCTTTTCAAGGGAATTATAATAATGAGATTTTTGATGTTATTTTTTTTTAATTTTTTCAAAGATTTGTGTAAGAAAGGTATTTTCAATGAATCCAAAAGCAGTTATATACGGCTGAATGCTCGGCTTCGGCAAAAAAAAACTACCGAAGTTTTTGCCGAAGCCGCAACATTTTGCTATCTAGATTTCTTTTTGAACATACATATATTATAATTTAAAGCTATACATTTATTGTCAATAAACTGTTTCAAACAAATGTGGTATTGCAACTTTTTCCTAAAAACAGCTGTCAGCTGAGAACTTCGGAATTTATAAATAAAACGAGTTCTTAGAGGTGCTGATATTTTTTAACATTGGAATACTAGCTCCCAAGAGTTACTTAAAGCAGTTGCTGAAAATATCGCAGAACAAACTCACTTGGCGAGAACGCCAACAAATTATTGAATTTAAGTGACAACATCAGGGTGGCCGCTGTGGCTGAGGTGCGTACCTAGGATCTCGTCTGTACCACTTTTAGATTAGAAAAAAATTATTTCTAACAGCGTTCGTCATTCGGCATGCAATGGCAAACCTCTCCAAGTATATTACTGCAATGAAAAAGCGTCTGATGAAATCCCATTCGCATTCAGAAGCGGCGTAAAACTGTAGGTCCTTCCATCCAAAAAAAGAAGGTGTTTATCGTCAAAGAATAATAAAAATAAGTATGCCACTCAGTTTCTTTTTCAAAAACACTCCTTTTTAAAAAGGTATTACTAAAATAAGTTTAGTACTTTGAGAGCCAAACCATGACAAACGTTTTCCATATAATCAATTTTATTTAATAGTATAGGAAAGATGATATAAACAAATATATATGCTGCATAACAACGACTTTGCACAGAGACAAAAGTGTGACTAAAATTATTTGAAGAAAATTTTATTTTTTTTTGTTAATACGCAAAAGAAAATTACGTACTTTGTTTTTTTTGTACACTTTAAAAGGCAACATGGAGCTTATTCTTTGAAAAAATCGATTTACTTAATTTTAAAGTAAGTCATCGGCTACGGCTTCGGTAATCGGCCGAATATTATTAGATCAAAACCGAACGTTCGGTTTGGCTTCGGCCGAAAAATCTGCCTTCGGTCGGACTTTATATGTATGGATATACATATATTCGAGTATGCTTATGCATGTATGCGTTTTCCATAAACCTTTTTATGTATGCACATGTGCAAGCTTACCACATTTTTTCTCTGCAATGCACCTTGCAATGCTGCGCTTGCATACCATAATCAACTGCAATAAAAATGCAATGCAACAGCTCTCATGTTACGCGTTTCTAATTTGGCAATTATGGGTGCACATATGTGCATATGTACTAGGGATGTTGCGAATGTGGAATTTTAGACATCCGCG
>NW_016161532.1:0-4290 GCF_001687245.7 Rhagoletis zephyria
AGTGTGGTTGTCATTTATTTGCATTTACAACACAACCAAAAAGTAAGTTCGGCATTTGGTTTGTTTTCGCTTAAACTGCAAAGGAGAAGAGAAATTAGAAAATTATAGCTTATTTTCATTAAAAATCAAGCTATGTAAAAAAAACTAATGTTCAATTTTATTATAAAAGGAAGCATATATACACTAGCGACCACGCGTTACCACCACTATTTTTTATGAAGAGAATCTCGTACATTAATAAAAAAAATCATTTGTTTTAAATACACATCCATACATACATTGTTCATACTGTAAGAAAACTAAATAAATAAAAGTTTTAAACTTTGAAAATTTAATGAATTTTTCAAAATTTTGTACAAACTATTATAATCAATATTTTTTCTTCTATCACTTCGTAGGAAAAAAGTTTTCAAAAATCAATCCGAATTTTGAGTACTTTCTTGTACAAAAATTAAATGGGCTTAAAATATATCGAAATTTTCCTAACCATTTTGATTAAGTTTGAAATTTTTCCAAAAACTTGATAAACTTTATTAAATTTTGTACAAAGTTTAAAACTTAGATTTATATAGTTTTTGCTATAATATGAATTATAATATAATTAACGAAATTCTACTCCAAAAACAATGGTGGTAAGTTTTGCGTGGCCGCCAGTATACATAAATGCTTTAAAAACAGTGCGTACAAATTTAGGAAAGCAAATTTTCCTTGTAACTCAATTTGGTAAGGCATTTAAGCAGCAATGTGAATGGGAGAGTTTCTACACTAACTCCCTTCTTGTGAATGCCGTCATAGGAGTACAGTCAGCGAGCTTTAATAAACGACCCGTGCAACTGAACCCTAAATTAATCCCTCGAAGGCGGAGACGCTCCAGGTTACTTTGCTGCATAGCTCTATTTTAAATCTCTTCTCAAATACTATGGTTCTGCCTAAGTCATCTCTGGGGAACAGAACAAACTGGAGGTAGGGTCCTCGACCTTGTCCATATTCCTTTTCCAGATCGCGCATCGCGATTGTTTAACCGTGGCCAGAGTACTATTATGATGTAAAACCATCTTGGGATCTTGGGGCTGCATCCCCAGAATTTTCCTGCCAGACGCTCGCACGAACGGTTTAATGGTTGCAGTTCAATCACTACTAAGCGCCACAGAAGAGGTGACAAACCCCCTCCCTGAGGGCCTTTTTTGCTGGTATTTGTACCACGCTATCCCCTACTGCAGTTTCAACAATTCCCAACTAACATCCCTCCTTCTCCCTCTGGTCCGATCGCGTCGAATTAGCACATTTCCTTAGTTGAGCTTGGCGACAACGATTGAGGGACTATTCGATTCCAGGCAGGGCTAAGTAAGCCGCTACTACAACAATAAGAACCTTCTCATGACAGTCAAGTCTACCTAATCGGAAGGACCCAAACCGCTTGCAAAATTTGTATTCTGTTACAACAACATGAGCCTTCGACTAAATTCTGTGAGTAAACATTTCAACTTCTTCTTCTTATTTAGCGCTGTAACCGCCTAAGCGATTTGGGCCAAGCACGCCAGTCGTTTAACTTCTGTGCCAACTGACGCCGATTGGAAATGCCAAGTGAATCCAACTACTTCTCCATTTGAACTGCAGCTTACATTGTCAATAGAAAAATTCTGATCTATGCTTGATCCAGCATTGTGTGACAAACAGTTACAAAAAAGGCTCCAGGTTACGTTGTTGTTGTAACCGCATACAAATTCCCCAAAGAGTTTTTGGAGAATGGTGCTGAAGTGACAGTACTTGGCTAGATATGCATCTGGGACGTTCCGGTTACATATAACCGACTGTCGTGGGAACGCTCCAAGTTATATTTGTTACATCGATTGGAATATGAAAGTTAACCCTGGTCTTTCGATTCCTGGTCAGCATCCCTAAAAGACGACTTTAGCTGTGATGTGTGATGCATGGTGAAAGTGAGTAATAAAGTGGCGATCCATAACTTCATTTTCTGCGATAAAAGTGTACGGGCTTTGTTTTTTTTTTTGCTTTAGACAAAATCTTGACAGAGAATTCGGCGTATTTGCTATTGTAATAGGCATTTCTCTGGCTTGCTTGTCCAAAGTGGAAAATGATTCTTCTTCTTCTTTCTGATTCTGATTAGTTCTATAAAAAAGCTTTGAGTTGTCGGGGCATGAGTTTAACGAAGCGCCCTAAGAAGGAGCAGAATCAAAATAATTAAACGAAGTAAACTGCATCCTGCGGCACCTTTGGATTTTTCTCAGTTTAGAGTTAGATTTATATCTGGCCAAGGCCTGTCACTCCCTCCCAAACGCTTTGGAGAATTTATATGCTGCGACAACAACAGAGGAACTGCAAGTAACTTAAGTGGCAGCTTTTTTTCAATTGCCCTAATTATTGTTAGTAGCCTAAGTAAGTGCTAGCAAGAAATAATTAAAAATATACTGGATTTTGGTAGTCATACTTACTCTAAAATTACACATAATCTCAAACAAGTTTTTGAAACACTTTATTGATTCATAGTTGATGGTGGCGACATTGTTGGGCACATCGGGCATTTATTGTTGCCATCAACGAAATTTGGGGGGCCACCTGTGTAAAAAAGAAGCCATTCAAAATTAGTTTAAGAAATGAATATAGCAAATATAATTAGAGTTAAAGTTGCTTTAGTTTTATTAAATTACGGAAAAATTCATTTGAAATACATACATACATAATGCCTCTTCAAACAGACTTTCTGCTTGCTTACTAACCACTAAGCATGACCCTGAAACTAACATAATTTCCAGCCATATTTTTCCCCATTTTCTCTCTGAACACATTTTCTCCTTTCACTTTACGATCACTTATTTTATGTCGCACTTACCATGCATAGCGGAATGTCGTGTGTGTGCCGAATGCATCAGCGGTGCAACCATATTTTCCGCGCAATGTAAACGGACGTATGGCGGCGGTGGCAGTGGAGCTGCACCTGTTGCATTCGCATGATACAGATTACTGACGGCATTGTGCGTAGCGCTGCGCAACATATGATACGGTGGCGGCGGTGGAATGGGCGTTGTTGCTGGCGTAGTTGGTGTACTACTATTGCTGCATTGGCTAGCACCACTGCTGGTACTACTGTTGCTGCCGACACTCAAATTACGCGCCGCTGTATTGGATATTTGCTGGAGCAATCGACAATCGGCAGCCGTGTAAACCGAGCTACTTGTATCGTGTTGTTGGGCATATGAGCCGTGTCCGCTGTCGCTGGATGAAACCGAGCCTGTCGACAACAATGGTCGATTTGGTGCGTTGTGCGGTGCAGTAGGTGCATATTGTTGTTGTTGTTGTTGTTGTTGTNTCGACAACAATGGTCGATTTGGTGCGTTGTGCGGTGCAGTAGGTGCATATGGTTGTTGTTGTTGTTGTTGTTGTTGTTGATGATGATGTTTATGTTTATGGCACATCAGCGGCATTGTTGTGTTGTATGATTGTGGTGGCGTGTGGTTTTGTTCATTTTTGTTTAATACATACATATATATATTTTTTTTGACGGTGTGAAATAATGACGAGACAACAGAAAATTATGTATTGTAAACTAAAAAAAGTTAAAAAATGTTCAAATACCCAACTACATTTGCGTCTCAATTATTGCAAAACTAAAGCGTATGAATGTGAGCGTTTGTGCATGTGACAATGTACGTGGTAGATGTGTGTAAGCCGACACGCCTTTATACATATTAAATTAAGTAAGCAGCATCTACATACGTTTCGGGAAGGTGGTAGGGAAAAGCCGAAATAAACAAAAGAATAATAAATCAAAATAAATAGAAAAAATAATCGCACACCTGCTTATGTGGTGTGTGTATCTATGTACATATATAAATGTATAATATGCAAGTTAAGTTTACGAAGCGACAATAGTGTGGGAACGCTTGACAGTTTCAAGTTACTGCAGGCGGATCAAAATACAGTGTATTCAAGTTAATTCGCGGTCGCTGGATTCGATTTTGTACATAATTTTTCCGTTCAAAGACCCAAGAAATTGTTTCTTTGATTTGTAAAAAAAAAACTATATATACAAAAAAATTTAGAAAACATGTTTACATGGTTTGCAAACTCATCTAAAAAACGTACAGCAAACAAATTTTAGGAACGGAATCCTGAATTCAAAATTTTCCAGTTAATTTTTATTTGGTTTTTGGATAATTTTTATACCCGAGCGCACTTGTGCACAAGGGTATATTAATTTTGTTCACATAACGGTTGTTTGTAACAGCCAAAACGAATCGAGATAGATATAGACAAATGTATACATAAATG
>NW_016161532.1:4300-4669 GCF_001687245.7 Rhagoletis zephyria
GTCTGTCCGTCTGTCCGTCCGTCCGTGTACACGATAACTCGAGCAAAAATTTAGGTATCTCAACGAAATTTGGTATGTACATTTCCCTTAATCCAAGGTAGGTTGTTATTGAAAATGGGCGAAATCGGACTTTAACCACGCCCACTTCCCATATAACGGTAATTTCCAGAAATACGAAAACTGCGATATTTTAGTAACTACTGAAGATAATTCACTCAAAATTGATATTTACAATAATTTTTAGACGAAAAATAAGAATATTATAAATTTTTGGAAAATGGGCGTAGCCACGCCCACTTATGGTTACATGTGTATATCTTGGCAACCGCTGCACCAATTTCTTCCAAACTTGGCACAGTTGTTGCCCTT
>NW_016161532.1:4856-5192 GCF_001687245.7 Rhagoletis zephyria
TTTTGGAAAATGGGCGTAGCCACGCCCACTTATGGTTACATGTGTATATCTTGGCAACCGCTGCACCAATTTCCTCCAAACTTGGCACAGTTGTTGGCCTTCGTACAGCATACTAAATGGCAAACNACTTATGGTTACATGTGTATATCTTGGCAACCGCTGCACCAATTTCTTCTTGGCACAGTTGTTGGCCTTTGCACAATATACCAAATTNGATAAATAAGTAAATATTAAAGCTAATTTATTCAAAATTGATGCTTGCAATAAATCTTTACCAAGAAATACGTTTATGGTAAAATTTTGGAAAATGGGCGTGGCACCGCCCACTTATGATCA